>NC_063210.1:475509-553797 GCF_017589495.1 Alosa alosa | reverse complement strand
TCGTTTGTCCACTAGATGGCGATCGCTGCAGTGAGACGTAATTTTGTTGGAAGTTAAAAGTGGGTTGGAAAAACAATGGACGCTTCTACAAGGACTGTACCGCAGAGAACGTCCTAATAAGGATAGGACAATGTTCACATGAAATGTAATTCCCATTTCTTCTTGAAGCCGAAAATAAATCTGAGGATGTTTATCGGACATGCTTGGTTTTACTGCAGGTAATGCGTTAATCTTATAATATCAATAAGGACCTAGGTAATGTTACCGTTGGTTGAGTGATGGAGGCCAATTTGATTGATTGCATTTGTAGAAAACTATAAAATGCGGAATAGACCTCTCAGAATAAGTCCCCTCCCTAACTTCAGATCCATCCAACCTTCGGTCAGTCAAATGTCTATGGGAAATAACATGGCGTTTTGAAAGATCGTATAATCAAACTCTGTAGGTGACAAAGTAGAAAAAGCTGCTGGGCAGATTGGCCTACACACTTCTGCCATCTAGTTTCCACTGGATTTTTGATTTTTGCGCCATTTAAGTAGTATAGTCTATAGTATACCACTTAAACGGTACCGACAATCAAAAAATCCAGTGGATTTTTCCAGCTTTTTCACTTCGGCTACCTACAGATGTTTTACCGGTATGATATTTCAAACGCCATGTTATTTCCCATAGACAATCGGCTCGGAAGTTGGATGGATAATGGAAGTTAATGGAGGCGGGACTTATTCTGAGAGGTCTATACCAAATTGATAGCAGCACTGTAATTGTATCCTTCGGCTGTCATTTGTTGCACGTGCTACAAAAAATCATTCTGTGCAATGGAAGATTTACCAACGCTAATCGGGTCTGATACAGTTTTGCCTATACATGCGTGAGACTGAGACGCCTGTTTATTTTGTTTTAAGTGCGTGCAGGGGTATGAGAGGGGAATCGATGTGCTTTGATTCCAGCTTGGTAGTTGTAGTCTGTGAAATTAAAAGCATGTGTATGTGAAGTATCCAAACAATGACACCTTCATTTCATTATGGCTGCTTTAGCAACACACCTTAAGCTACTGTGTAGTGGGTCCCATTTAGAAGTGGCTACTTCATCTCGCTTTCCTTGACTCATGGAGCTCGGAATTTTATTACAACTTTTTCGCCACGAGATATGGCAGTTTAAGTCCGCTTTGATACTATAAGGCGTAAGCCATTGGTTTCCAAAGGAGATTTTTATTTGTGTCGCCAGCATAGCCTATTGACAATTTATGTTGTAAATAGGCCTACCTTATAAGCCTACCTGTAGCTTAGGGAAGCTAACAGCTTTCTATTAGGATCTAGTTTGTTAGTTACAGTTTTGTCATAACTCCCCGATGCATTTTTGCATTTAGAATAGCCAGAGCGTGGATATCTCAATCGGAAAATTAAACAATATCGGTGCCTATGGACTAGACTGGGTGAACCCAGCCTGATCTGCCCGCTATTTATTTTTGATTTCTTAAAAGATTGAGCTTGGTCTGGTGAAAGCCAGACTAGCCATGGACCTCAGTTACACAATGCAAGGGAACATGAATCAGCCTATATTTGCAATTTAACAATAACGGACAACAGCTCTTCAACTTTGGCCTGTTAAAATGTGTATGAACAGTCTAGCGGCGCATTTCATCAAGGCCCATTTGGACATGTCAGTTATTTGCACTACTGGTTAGATGTAAAACAGCATTTCGCTTTCAGACTACTGTTACTTAATTTGTGCATTAACAATAACGTTTCAGACTACTGTTACTTAATTTGTGCATTGACAATAAAAAGTATTACATGAACTAAAGATGACTAAAATCTTATGTAGAAGAAAAACATTCACAAAAAATCCATCCATCCAAAAATGACCTTTGTTTTGATAGCTGTTGATGGACGACACGGAACTGACAGAGATGTTTTTGTTTATAAATAAATAAATAAATAACATTATGCTGATACCTTTTGCTTTTCCCAAATACAATGTAGCCTACAGGTGTAAGTGACCTTTCATCAATCCAGTTGCAATGGATGAACTGTGATGAACTGCCCTACTTGTGATTGTTTAGAGATTTTAAAGGTTTTATAACAATGCTACATCTTCTTTGGCTATTCTACAATCTATTCACCTTTTCAGCACCAATAGGCTACTTTCTGTGCAGCCGCACACACACACTCAGGCATGCCAAACAAGCATACACAAATGTTTCAAGAGTGGGGGATGGAGTAAAATATGGAGACAAATTGAAGTATGATTTATTTTCACGGAACGGATGTACAGGACTGAGCGGCGGTCAGATTTTGTACCGCTATGCGGTACATCTAGTTTGTATCGTTTCCATGCAGTCAAAAACTCCCAAATTGCCCTGCTTGCCTATGTAAAATGCATATGACCACAGTTCGTCATTCCATGAAATCTGTGCCTTTTCAACTTTAAAAATGTGAAAAATATAATTGTTTCAAACTGATTTTTTTTTCAATGCCCATTTAATTAACACATCTTAACATGACAAGAAATTGTGTTGGGCCATCTCAAGCTATGCATTTATTTTTTACCATTCAATTTATTACATAGAATATTGTAGGATAGTAACAGGACTGATGATTTCATGCTAAATTGCTCCTTTCTAACAGGTCAAGGTTAGGGGAGGCACATGGTAGGCCTATGCAATCTGAAAGGTTATTACTTCTAGATATTGGGTTTATATATACTCTTTAAAAAATGGTAACAGGACTGATGCTCACCCCTCTCTCACAACCCTGATAAAACATGAAAAATAGGACATTTAAGAAGAGAGAAAGTTACCCTTTCTTACACTGTGGAATCTGCTTCTTCTAAATGAGGTCATTTCCTTGAAATTATGTCACTTCTAGTTTGTACCATTATTTTATAAGGGGTTTTAGTGAAAGTAACAGGACTGAGATAAAATTAAGGGACAATGATAAATGACTTATATTTTCTAAGAAAACATATCTATTTATGTCAAAATCATTGCTTAACAGTGAGATTACACTTAAGACCATATAAAACGGTGAAAATTGTATCATTTTACCAACATTTTACAACTGAGAAGTGCTGTTGAAAAAGAAAAAAACAGCGTGGGACACGCCAAAATCAACCAAAATCCTTACCCATAGCATATATTTATGTGATTTTAATCATTTGAACTTTTTGGGTTTACTTAGTCTTATATTGATGCATATGATCTATAGTAACATTAAGTTTTTTTTAAATTACACATGTATTTGTTGTTAAAGCTACTTTAGAACTGATTATATGTTGTGGGACGCAAAAGGTGCGGTGGAATGGCCCAGCCTATTTACAGGCTGGGCCAACTATTTACAGGCAGCCAACTTAAAACACGTCCAGATAAATCTAACTGTTGAACTTAATTTGTGCAATGATATGTTAATTGAAAACAATTTGCTTGAGTTATAAATTAGCTGTAGTCCTATTATTTAGACCACCTCATCTAGGCCTGCTGTAAATCCTCAAATTATGGCAGGGCTCTTTTATTTACTTATAGGCTGAGTAAGCACATGCCTTTATTTAATTAAGCATTATTTACTTTTTATTAAATTCGTAGGCTGCACAATTGTGCAAATGTGTATGACTGCTTCAGCCTCTCGCAAGCTCAAAAGAGGGCAGCACGCGACTGAGCTTGAGAGCCATGTGAGACCCGTGGTGTAAATATTAACTTTCAGTGTTTTACGATGTCTTTCAGCTCTCCTTTGTCAGATCGTCTGCAAAACTCACACCCGGAACCTGTTTGCTCGCGCTTCTGGCTGACTCCTGTTTTGTGACCCCGGACCTGCCTGAATCTTGACTACTCTGCATTACCCACTAACCTCTCCCAGTATTTAAAGCCCTGTCTTTCAGCTCTCCTTTGTCAGATCGCCTGCAAAGTTCACACCTGAACCTGTTTGCTTTCAGCTTCTGGCTGACTCCTGTTTTGTAACCCCGGACCTGCCTGAATCTTGACTACTCTGCATTACCCACTAACCTCTCCCAGTATTTAAAGCCCTGTCTTTCAGCTCTCCTTTGTCAGATCGTCTGCAAAGTTCACACCCGGAACCTGTTTGCTCGCGCTTCTGGCTGACTCCTGTTTTGTGACCCCGGACCTGCCTGAATCTTGACTACTCTTCTGCCCCAGAAAACCAGACCTGCTTTCTGCCTTAACGACTCCTGACTACTCTTCGACCCCGGTAACTCTGACCAGCCTTCTGCCTTGCAACTACGATTTTGGATTTCCCTTGAACTGTACTTCTGCCTTGTTTCATCCGCCCTGTTGTGTCTGTGCTCCCCCCCCAGGACTTCCGGACCACCCACCACCGGCGTCATAGGACGCATCGCTGCCACTGGGGGGGACACAGACACAGCACATTGATATATACAAATCAATCTAACCATTGAAATCACCATTAGCGGTGGCTTTCTTAATCTATTTCAATAATTTTACAACGTTTCTAAGATGTTGACATTCCAGAATTAGAGGACATTTTGGCATTTACACTTCTTAAATAATTATTTTCTATTTTAACATTTTGTTGAATATTTAAAAAATATAGGTCATAAACTACTAAATTATATGATTTGTCAAGCTCAGGCATCAACGGTACTTTTTCCACCTCAAATGTTTTATTTGCTGTGTACATGTAGTTATACGCAACCCTGTTACAAATACAAAATAGCATGAAAAAAGTATATTTTTAAAATATTTTTCAGTAAATCCTTTTTCATTCAATAAAGGAAGTCATTTTACACTAGTCATATGATATCAGGTAAGGTTGTTAATATATATTATATATGTTAATTAGACTAACTATCACAGGCTTAATTATCTTCCATTTGAACAGTGACATACAGTTTTTTTAATAATTCCAGTATCTATTCTCAAATATGCTCAGATACATTGTGCATATAATCATATAAGCTGTTCTAAGGACTATTGATGTAATTTTTTGTGTGATAGCAAAATTACTTACCATTATTTATCCTTATTTTAATAAAAATGTTTTTGTAACAGGGTTGCAAATTGAGTCATAACATCATAAATCTGTAGAAATCCATTAGAAATTCTGATATTAGGCCTATCTATTGCAAATAATCACAAATATCTAACCAAAATGTGTTTATTTTCAGCTGTAATTGAATCTCAACATGTATTGTAGCACACTATGCTGCAATGACGCTGTACTAACAGAAGAAAATCTGGCAATTTATTTAAAATATGTTTAATTATACAAATAAATAAATTTTTATAATTTAACTCCGCATATTTAATCATAAATATATCATAGTTAACAAAAAATACCCTGATAACTATGATAATAACCATGTTACTTTAATTAGAGTAACAGGGTTGCCAGTAACAGGGTTGCGAATTAATGCTAATATAGCATCTACCTTATGAACAGAAGCTAGCTGTAAAATTTAGCTATTTTACCAAGGTCAAGGACCAATGTGGTTATACAAATACAGAAAATAAAAATTGAAATTATTCAACATTAATCTTAAAACATGAGTAACAGGGTTGCGTGGTTAAGCTTTACGTACTCAATTATCCCAGAAAAGTTTGAAAATATATTAAAATTGGAAGAGGACATTCACCTTTTGTCTACCCATGTTTTTTGAAAATGATTGGATGATGTCATTTCTTGTTTGTAATATGACATAATATTTTAACCCTTTATCAGCCAGGCAAAAATGTTATTTTGGTAACAGGGTTGTGTGCACATTCGGGGACACAACTTCATGGCACAATAAATAGTATTCAAAATATGTTATAATCAAAGAAATTCTTTTTTACAGATACAATAGATGCGTTTCCACTAAATACTGCAAAAGATAATATATTAAAGACTTATTTTAGCTGTTCAATTTGGTTTAAAAGTTGGTCATCAGGAGCCGGGGACAGGATAAAAACCCCATTTTAAGGGGTGTTCCAGAACTAATCGGTATTTTTAATCATGTAAAGGAACCACTTTTCCCCAGCAGATTATTATGTTTTGCTTTATGACAGTTTCACTTGCAGGTTATGTAAACATTTTTGTTATTTTGGACTTGAGTATTTGAAATATCACCAAATGTCACCAAATGACACCAAATGTCCTCTAATTCTGGAATGTCCAGTATATTTTTTTAACACTGTAGGAATCACATACTACAACATATGGACCCTTTCAACAAGGTAAACAAAAACAATGCTTGAACGTTCTATTTGGACCCCAATCTACTTCCTCTGCATTAAGATAACGTATGGAATGTTAAAAAGGAAGTCTTGTGGGGCCAACTATGATGCTGATAATGGAACTCTCTTGAAAAGGTCCATAGGCCCAGAACCATATAAACAAAGATCCTTGATTACTAGCAAGATAGAGCAACGTAATTCGTTACTATGGGAGCAAAACGGGACAGTTCCGGTCTGCATAAGTGGGAGTGTCACCTTACGTCACTAAATAAACTTTCTCCCTTAATAAGCAATAAGAACAGATAAACATAATTGTGTTCACAGTATTATTGTCTATAATCGTGTATGATACCAATGACTCATTCTTTAGGACATGATAGGAATAATTTAATTAGTCATGTGAACCGAGCTCGCTAGCTAGCTAACGCTAGCTTAAAATGCTATACAAGTGGATGGGAGTAGCTATGGCAATACAGCTATGCGCTAACAAGTGACTAGTAGTTAAAGGACTTCGCTTAAACTTAATATACTGTTGCAAATTCACTTGAGTATAAACTATCCACTTTAACTAATGTCAGTAATGTTATTCAGCTAGTTGTCATTTCAAAGAAATTACACTTCTCTGTTTAAAATGTTACCTTAGCTAAGAGGCTAGCTAGCATGCTAACAACCGGACAGTAACTGGCAGCAACATGGTCTGATATTAAGTTATTTTATTACAAATCCGAACACTAAAAAATTACACTTTTAGGCTTGAAATGATCCCAAACACTTACAGATTATGACAAAATTTTCCAAAAAAAACTCAACAAATCCAGAAAGACATAATGACCAATTTATTGGTAAAATTCCACAAGTCTCCATTGACATTAGTGCAGCGAGGGTTTACTCTGGTCTGCATAAAGGGGGATTTCCCCCCCTCCCCTTTGCAATAATCGAACGCGGAAATTGTCGAACGTTTGCGCCTCTCGCTCCGCTTTAACCCTCTCTGATATAAAGGTAGAGTTGCGACAACTCCATTGACGCTAATGTTCCATTTTTTTTCAACAATGGCGGCTAATGGAAGCCTCAAATAGTTCCCAGAAGTTAACAATTTATAATAGCAGCAGTGCAGTTACAGACTGTTTGTAGCCAACATTTCAGACTCAGATTTACATTATTGGCTCATCCGAATAATAATAATAATAATAATAATAACAGTAACAACAGTAGGCTAATAGTAGTAAAGTAATAGTATTAATAACCTAATTATAATAATAAACTATTTATGTATCGACTATGACCGCTTTTCTGCTGCTCAGTTTTTATCAGTTCCTTATCAAATAAATTAAAAGAGGCTAAAGCCCAATAAATGTGCCACACATAACCTAATATAAGATAAACCTTGCCTATACCATTTCAATTAGGCAGCACTAGGCAACACCACGAACGAGCTGTCATTAAGTTTTTGCGTTTGTAGCCTACAACTTTTATGACGTGACGTGTCTTGGGCATTTAGCTTTACCATCATGTCAACATAGTTGTAACGTTATGCGCAATGCTCATCTAGGCTATGGATTTAAGTGGTTTAATTTTAAAAGGGCAGCAAAAGTGGGATAAAGTGCAACTGCTTCCCAAAACAATTCCTCCATAACTGTGGATTTAATCGTTTTGATATGTGGATAACTTTCAGTGGAGTAAACACATAAAAGGTAAGATTTTGTTATCACAAAGCTAGCTGGTTTGGTTAAATATGGCGAAGCATATTTACAGCCAACTTTGTACTTGCAGCAGTGAAACTGAGTTTGTTGTTAACATTGTTGGTAACGTAAATGTTCCCTCAGTTAGGAGCAGGACTGTTTTTTTTGCATTAATTTTCATTGGCAAAAGCTAGCCTAATATGCATGAGAGAACCTAGATTTGAGGGAGCTGCAGCTGTTAGCATCAGCACGGTCATATTAACACAGCAGGGCTCCAGTGATGAAGGATCGTGTAAAATCCCCATCCCCAGGCCAGTCTGAATCTCAAGCTCTTTAGCCTAGCATCTTAATGCTGTTCACAGCACGGTGAATGACAAACGATGACAAAATGCTGTTCATGTTTGTGAGTTCATAGCCTGGTTATTTATCGAAGGACTTACATGTCACGTTTTATATTTTTTTATGATCACTTGCATTACCATGGGGTTACTAAATAGGTAGGCCTAATGCTACGGTTAACTTAGAATGCCCACCATTACACTGGAGATGTTAAAAAACGTTTAAACTTTTTTTTATTCTCCCGCAACGATATAGGCTTGGCTAGGTAATTCACTCATTAGCTCAGATCAGTGACTACCAGAGGAAACGCGGGGTAGAAAACTCAAACAACTAATGTTTAGACTAGCTGTGTTACAGTTTCTCGTTGCAAAATCAAAATTTCACAGGAGCTCCATACGCTTTTGTAGGCTACACGCAGTCTCAAAAACACTGTTTACAGCTTTTCGAGTCACTGTACGAGGTCATTTATTTTGTATAGCAATAATTTAGATACACTTATGGGGTGGGTGCAATTGTGTTTTCTAGTTCTAGAATCTCCTGTCTTGATTTTGTACAGAAAAATATCAAGTGACACATACGTAAAAGGACGGAAAAAAGGTCACCTTATATAGCAGGCTAAGATAAGGTCTGGAATTTAATTTAATATTGTTGTAATGGTAGGATAACTACATAGTTTACACAATAATTACACTGTGTTATAAATATTGTATATCAATGCATTTATTGACTGTCAATTACCCAAAAATCGTGGCTCGTCTATCATTGAACAGTAGCCTATTTAATGCATTCTAATCCATTGTCAATCACTTCCGGGAACTATTTGAAGTTTACATGAACCACGTGACCTTAACGAATTTTTAACACCCATTGTCGCAACTCTACCTTTATATGGCTCTGCATAGGCCTATTCATACCAACACGATCAAATTCGTGACTACAAAGTTTTATTTTAGCATGGGTTTCCTCTGTAAAAGAGATCTGCATGTAACTTCACAGCATGCGGTTAAAATCCTTAAATTCACGGACGTATTTTGGCTTTATTTTTTAAGCAAAAAACGTCACTCTTAACAGCCGCCAGTCTTTGAGAAGACGTGAAATATACACTGGAATTTTGTTTCTTTATATTACACCTGCCAGGGAATCTGTGTTATGTGGGTAAGCTGCTGCCTATCAGGTAAAGCACGTTTAAATGGCTATAGCCTACATTTAAAAAAAATTATTAGCTAGAAATTATGCCACATGTCTACATTCAATGCTATTTAAGCCACTTCGAAAGTTTGTTTAGATCCAGTGATTCTGCCGTCATGGAAACGCTAAGTCAGACTTCGGTACTCCTGCCTTGGCAACGCTACATCAAAGATCCTTGATTTCCGCTTTAACCCTCTCTGGCTACATCATGGCTTCGGGACTCTTCGGGAACCAAATAGAACGTTCAAGCATTGTTTTTGTTTTTATTGTTGAAAGGGTCACATAGAATTTTAGAACCTTCAATTGTTGCGGAACTTATAATGTATTAACGTTTTCCATGTGACGTATTCTAGGTTCTATAGCTTTGTTTACATCCAGCTGGTAGGCAAGGGACAAGTTGAACCCATTGAACATCGTTGTCTGCAGCTGCCTCTCAGTAGGCTACATCTCTGTATTTCAGCAATGTCAACATTTCAGGCATCAATAAAGGTGATGATGAAACGTTATCCCATTGTTCAATATTTGATAGCCTGTCACAGGAACGTTGTTTCGCTAAAATCGCCCTGATTTGGTGCATTGATCTGTATCGATAACGTTATGGGAGAACCTGCATGTAGCCTAATGGTAGCCTAACTTTTTTTTCTCTGTTCAAAACTCGGTTTACACGAAGACAATAGCCTTTCTTAGAAGCTGTGAAATTTGACCAGAAAGGAACATGTCTTCCTTCTGAAAGCTGACACAAAATCAAACAATATTTGATCATTTAACTTCAACTGAACAGCGACAGGTCTTGGTAGGCAGTAGACTCAGCAGACGTTAAAACGGTAGCCTACTGTTATAGCCAGAGTCAGTCAGCATCATGTAACATTAATGGCGTTAGTCATGAATCCTGTAACATATTATATCATATAACAGCGATGGCTTATTCGAAGACGATCTGCATGGATATATAACCACCCAGAAAAACTCAGAATGTGAGTGATAAAGTTCATTAATTGTATGAAACTTTTTATTAGTTATCCATTGCAGCATCGCCTATATTAGGCTGTTATGCTAGCTCAGCCTTTAAATATGTTGTTATTTTGGTCATGTGGACTTGATTAAACGGATAAAGATAATTCATAAACTGCTTATTTCTTACATGACTGAAGCAGTAGCCTAGGTTCAACAGTGGTGTTTGAGGTTGCTGTGTTACGTTGTTGTGTGTGATCGCTAAACAATTAGGATCAAATCAGTTTATTTTGACATACGGGAGTTAGCCTGACCTGTAACGTTAGCCTATAGCACATAAGCCTATTCTGTTTTCATTTATTAGCATTTGTTGTGATTATATAATCAAATGACACTCACGATAACTTGAAATAGAAGGACAGGAGATAGGTGATTGATGTCCACAAGCACCTAATTTCACGAGACAAATTAGAACAAACTGTTCCGGTAAAAATAATCTTGCCATGTTTAAAATGCTGCACTTTTTCCCTTCATAGCCTATCTCTGGCAATTCATTTTTGGATGACTGTAGATAGTAGTATTTTAGCCTACGTCTTCGTACAGTAGGCTACACCATTAGGCTATCTTGAGAATAAAAGACTTCACAGCTGCTAACGATCGTCCTCCACAACCACAAGGATAGGTAGGCTAAACGGTCGTTCGTTGCCTTTTTGCTTCTTATTGTAAAACCAACTGTTGGGGCCTACACAAGTGGTCGGCATCCCGGTCAATATTTGATATTAAAATTTCAATTTTGAAGCTATTTGTAACTATGTGTAGCCTATGCAACCGACTGTTGTAGGCTTGCCTACCACTCTCTGCAGTGCCTTGCCTACCATTCTTGCCTACCACTCTAGTTGTAAACAAACGGTCACATGACATTATGATGTAGGTGCAAAACCTTAATAAAAACCTACACCTTAAATTTGACATTCTAAAACGATAGTTCCGGTCCATGATTATGATTGGCTGAATCGCATTCGATGCCGTTGTAAAACAAGCACAGCACAAACACCTGACTGCTTGGCAATCATTCAGAGAGAGGAACAGGGAATATATTTTATCGTTGTTGTGCCTTTATTTTATGCAATCTTGCTAGATAAATTAACCGTTTTAAAAAAAGCAATAAGCCAGTTGAGTCCGTAGGTTATGGTTATTATGTTTAGGCTATGGGATTTCACAGACGCCTTTGTCCAAAAAGCTCCGCTAGCGCATCGTGCCCAAGGCTCTGATCGTGCCTCTGGTCGCCCCTTCGCTGTTCTGAAATCAGTGAAGGCCCTAGGTAGGCTACTACGGACTCCATTATTATTGATTAATTTGTTTAATCTGCGCCTATAGCTTTTCTATCACTACACTGCATAGGCTACATATACGACGGAGTATTAGGGCCACACATGAAGAGAAAAAATATTTTTGCCATGGCGAGATTAAACTCGACATGTTGACTTTAAAGTCGACATGTCGACATTAAACTTGACATTTCGAGAATAAAGTTGAAATATCATATCTACTTTAATCTCGACGTGTCGACTTTAAAGTCGACATGCTGACATTAAACTCGCAATAGGCCTCTACTGCCTACACAGTTTAAGCTATGTAGCCTACACTAATACACAATATGTTACATGAAAAATGGGCTTCAAATAGGTGTTATTTCAGATAGATTGCACATATTCAGATAGATTGCGTCTTGTCTGTTAACTATCATTGCCGTCATCGTGAAGTGCTGTCTCGCGGTTATGGAAACTATGCCGTTTAGGCTAAATAGCTAGAAAAATATATGTATCCAATGATGTTTCTATACAAAATGTTATTTCACTCTGTTTTACGTGGTTAAGGCCACTGCACATCCAAATAACTGCCCTTCATGACCCACGGGCGTCACTCTCCATAGGATAACATGGCAAAACTAATTTTTCTAGCCTATAGGAGGCTAGAAACACAGGTATAGCCTAAGCATATATACTATTTTGATCTCGTGAGAGAATATGTGTGCATGCACTTTATTTATACACTTTGTGTGCATATGTGTGCAAGTAGGCTACTAGCTTCATTCGTCCCTCCATAGACATTCAGCAATGGGCTGTTTTGCATCCATTACAAACAAGCAACGTGAAAGTCTAGGATTGGAGAGCGCCTAGTATGCCTCTAGTGCATAAGCACGAAGTTGAACATTTAGATGCAACAACTAAATGTTTAGAACAACACTTTAATAATAGGCCTACAATAAATAAATAAACCGCTATGACGTTTAGGCTACTTTTGACCATCGCATTTGACCATCGAGTTTAATCTCGTCATGGCAAAAATATTTTTTTCCCTTCATGTGTGGCCCTAATACTCCGTCGTACTACATACCTAGGCAGAACAAATAATGTTTTTTTTTTTTTTTTTAGCATATAGTTCTTGGCCCACGAATTTTCTAACATTTAGTCTAACAAGGAAATAAACATTTAGCCTAGCCTATATAAAAATAAACAGTTTAAATTAAATTCATATAGCTTAATAGAAAATATTAGCCTAAACAAAAATAATGAAAATAACCATAAACCCCAACTCTGCAAGAAATAATGAATACACAACATACTCACGCCTCGAACATTTGCGCATCAGTGAATTGTGGATATTTAGGTCCATTTGATTACTTGCCATTGCTTAACACTGGCATACAATTCTCCCGTTTGCTGTGGGCCTATCGTAGGTGGCGCTTTTTATTACAAATGGCATAACACTTGTTAGAGTTAAGCAATAAGCCCCGATCAGGACGTAGGTTATAATGACTTTCGAACAGGTAGATGATCCGCATACCATATAGCTATCATGAAAGTTTTTTTATTATGCGTGCAACGTTTCGAGTCCCTGGCTCTTCCTCAGGCAACAGGTAGCCTGGGAGTTGTCCTACCACGACGCGCAAGCGGCGAGCGCAAACCCCCGCCCAGCGTGCCGCACATAGCCCATTCATTTCCTAGAGAGCGGCAAGGTGTGGTTTACGCTTCCGGACGGGGTGGGAGGGGGGCCCATTCCGATTTTGTGCCCAGGGCCCGTGGTCATGATAATCTGGCCATGGATACTAGCATATGAAAATATGTTTAAAAGGACCTACGAAATGGCGTGCTGCACATATAGGCATTAGGCCTACCGTTTATTGTTTTCTATTCAACAAAGTGGTAGGCTATCATACCTGTCAACACTCCCGTTTTTTCCGGGTTCTCCCGTATTTCAAGGTCATCTCCCAGCACCCTCCCGTTTTGTTATTTCTCCCGGAAAACTCCCGTAATTTGCATGACCATCAAACTTCCGAATCCGACAGCAAGCAGCTTTGGAGTTTTGGAAGTAGGCATAGGATGCAGGCAGGCAGCAGCTGGATACATTCTGGCATGCATAGGCTTTCGGTAATGTAAAAGCAACGACCGAAATGCAGTGTTGAAACACGTGTATGAAACATGTTAAATATGCAAACACTGACCCCTCCCCCCCGGAAAAATATATTCTCCCGTTTTTGGAAAGCTAAATGTTGACAGGTATGGGCTATGTATTCATAAAACATTGGCAAAACACAACTGTAAGAGCTTGGGTCTCAATACGGGTCCTTAACTGCTTAGTAAATAAACGTTGCATATATTAACTTTCTTTAGGAAAGCTGTAGCCTTTCTGGATTCTGCTATCAAGCATGAGTAGACATACATTGGGTTTACATTCCCACTAGTCTAAGCCAATTATGAGTGCCTGGCCAGCTGTATATAACTAGAAAATGCAATTCCAGGGAATTACCATTGCATGTAAATGCAAAAAAGCTGCTGTGTATAACATTATATTAGGCTACTTACAGTATGATTATTCAGATTACATAGTCTTACAGTATTCTTGAAAACCACTTACTTGGTTAGATGTTAGCTTAGAGTATATGACAGTCAGTAAAAATAAATGGTCAATTCAATATTGATCAACATTCTTTGTTTTAATACAGCAGAATGATACTCAGAATACACTAATGAACACTTACCAATGTAAGCTTGAAGTAAAAATCACAGTTGTGTATATTACAGAACTTGATAATGCCAATCATATTATCCTAAGACAGATCTATTTATCAGTGGTAACTCTGAACTGGCAGCAACAGCTAGAGGCCTCAGTTAAAGGTATTAGGTCAAATTTGATGGTGATATATACACTGAAGAATAAAGAGTCAGCCCTTCAGATGATCATTTTTAGACAGAACTTAGGTTAGACAGGTATGATTAAAGGTATGAATGGTTGACAAATATGATTCACAGGTATACATGTTCCATATAGTTAGTGAGTATAGTCCTCACACAACAATATATTTCTCAGAATGTCTCAGTGTAGATCTCAGATAAGTCTCAGTATGGTTAAATGGTATGTGCAGATATGTTGAGATATGGTCACATGTTTGTAATAATGTATGTTAGTAGGTATGTTGCTATCAATATTGTCAGAGATGTATGGTTGACAGGTGTGCACACAGACAGGCACACACGTAATGTCATACACGGTCATCACTACTGGTCTGGTCTGGTCTGGTCTGGAACCTAAAAGGCAAAAGCAAACAAGTTTAACAGTTATACCAAAACAAGGAATGTCTGCAATTGTACAATTGTTCAATACAACTAAGGTATTTAAGTGAAGTTGTTACATTACATTAGGCTGACACATTATAACCTAATGACTAACATGGTAAACAGTTTAAGCTTTTTAAACAATTCTCTCAACAATTCTAGGACAATTAAAAAAAAGGTAGAGTAGGCCTACAATACAATTGTTGCACCATCAAGCTACTGGTAGTTAAATACTAGCCTATAATATTAAATTGCAAACAAAGCAGAATTCTGTGTTTTATTGTTTTCAGTTTTAGTATAAGTGATAGCTAATCATATTTTTTTTTAAATATAAAACGTAAACAGCTTAGAAAACTTTGCAGGCAAAGTTGCTGTTGATAATCATATGAGTAAGGACGGATCATTCTGATACTAAGTATCTTGATAACCAACTGCTATAACTTAAACAGCTTGGTCTGTCAGCCACATTTTTTCCTACAGATTACAATGTACTACAACTGGAAAGTTTGATTCACGTGCCAGGCTACACTTTAATTTATAGACCAGAACAATGCAGAAAGGAGTAGGCAAAGTAAACATTTTAGCCTATGTTGACAACACAAACATTATAGCTCAACTTCTGTTATGTGTTTTAACAAGACTTTAGTCGTATTGTCCATTTCCTAGCAGTAGCCTATTCATGGCTTTCATACGGTCCCTTTCCACAGGAGTATTAATAAAGCACCAATGCATTCATAATCTAGGTGCTTGATTGTCTGTTGAAAGGGACCTGATGAAACCCATCAATAGACGAACTATAGTATACCATGATAGTGTTTACTTAGGCTACGTAAGAATCAGGAGTGTAGAATGAAACGTAGCCTGGCCTATTTGATACACAAACAAGCGGTGTACAACGTTAAACATTTGTTAAAATAAAAACAGGAGCATATATTTGTTAACTTTAACTAAAATGTGAACGGTAGAAGCTATAACGTTATGACCATCAACAAGTAATGTTAGCTAACGTTATTCATGCCATGAATGAAACCCATGATGGGTTTCATCAGGTCCCTTCACACAGCCTAGCCCTAGGCTATAATCAAGCACCACGAAGTCTGCATTCATAATCTATTCTAGGTGCTTGATTCTATACACCTGTGGAAAGTGACCTGATGTTGAATAGAACCAGAGCCTAGTATCTGTAGGCCTACTTCTCTGGTTTACGCAACATTCTAGTTAAAACGCCCTGGTAGGTAGGCCTAATGAACAAATGTATCGTTAGTGCATTACGTTTGATTGTCGTTAGCTATCGAAACCTACAGCTAATCGGTCACTGTAAAGTTGACGACATATTAACGTTGATTAACAGTGGGTTTCCTTACATAATACATAATCAACGTAGCATGGTGCTAACGTCAACTATTTCACTAACGTTAACGTTACCTAGCGTTATAACGTTAGTTTAGTTATTTGTGACCCATCATTTCATACACGCTAACGTTACATAATGTTTGACGACATAAATGACTCAAATACCAAAAACTGGAACACTTACCTTGTCTGTAATTAGAGAAATGTGCCTCTGAAGAAGAGTTTTACGAGCAAATAAAGTGACCAAGGCACAGCAGGCGAAGACGTTCAGAAGATTCACAGCTCCAGGGCCAGCGGTAGCTCACGTTCAACTGTTGATTGCTTTCAGCTGGAGGTCACGCCATAATGCTAAAAGTTGCCCACGGGCGTCAATGTTAAGTCAATGGGAATTTATTGCTCTTTTATCGTAAATATCTCAAAAAGTCTAAAGTTCACAAATGTGAAAAATACATTGGACAAATCTCCGTTACAAGACCTTTGTAGGAGTGTTTGAATGACGTCAAACGGTTCAGTGGTTTTAGAGCCTTTGAACGTCAAAGTTGGTCGGAAGAAGAATAATAACTAGAGAATGCAATTCCGGGGAATTACGAGTGCATGAAAATGAAGCAAGGACAGACATAGCATAGCTTAATAAAAGTTGTAAAGTAAAAGAAGTAGACAGTTTAAAAGTTGAATGTAGATAGTTTAACAGTTGTTAATAGACAGATAGTTTAATAGACAGATAGTTTAATGAATGTTGAAAGTTTAAAAGTTAAATATAGATAGTTTAAAAGTTGTTGACAGACTGATAGTTTAATGCGTGTTGATAGACAAATAGTTTAAAGGCTCTATATAGGTAGATAGTTGACAATAACTGACAGTTGGAATGGCTCTAATGTTTGGTAATAGTTATGCTAACAAAGCTAATTATTCTGACCAAGTTGCTTAGCTTAGCTTAGCTCATGTTTTCTAGCAATTTTGAAAAAAAAATGCTAACTATACTAACCACGTTACTTAGCTAATCATTTGTAGCAGTTATGCTAAAATGTTAACTATGCTAAAAATAGTAACTATGCTAATGATGCTAACTAGCTAGTGAGGACTTTTATTTTGAAACAGTTGAAGGCAGAGGATACAGTTGATGGGAGTCATAGTTGACAAACAGTTACAACAGTTGAACAGTTGAACAGTTAAAAAGTTGGATAGTTTAAAGGGACTTTTAATTTGAAACAGTTGTGGGTACAGGAAGCAGTTGAACAGGATCTGTAGTCTTAATACAGCCATATTGTATGTTTAAAGGTCCAGTATGTAGGAAATAATGGAAAATAAACTGTAACCATTCCAAAAATGATCACCATATGTTGTCAGAGAGTAAGGAAACACGATGAATTGAAGTAATGGCTTATTTGACAACATTACTCTAACCCGTAAAAACCCCGTAAAACCCATGAAAAAAAAATGAGTTACGGGCGGAATGTCTTGGAATTTTCGCTTATGTTTTGAACGATTCATTCTAGAATAGCTGCGATTAATAATGGGCTAGCGCGTCCTCCTATTTGGGTTGCCAAATTAGCAAAGGCCAACTGTCAACAGCTGTCAGTTGTAGTCATGAACGCTTACAAGAGGCAGGCAAATTTCCAAAATTTAAACAAGAAACAAATTAAGTGGACATCGGAGGAGCTTCCTGAGATGGTGACGTCTTTGTCAAACGAAGAATATCAAGTCTGACGAGAGCTGGCCATATTTCTCCACAACTGGTAGCCTAGGCTAAACTACATCTGCATCGCTAAATTGAGCTAAATATGTTACGTTGGTTAGAGAGGTATTTTTTGTTTTCACTGTTTCCGTAATGTGTAGCTAGGGTCATGGTTGGAGAAACGTTAAAGCAGCTGCAGGTCAAGTCTTCAAGTCTTAATTACATCTGGCAACCCAGAAGAGGCTCGCGTCTGGTAGTCTTGAGAACGTTCACCAGTGTTTTGATTTTGGTCTACAGAACGTTCGGTAACAATCCTACAAATCGCACCTTTAAAGCCAGAGACAGATGCTGCAGGTGGCCTGAACACCTGGCATAGGATTCTAATTGCTCTATTGTGATGTCATAATCTAATGTTAAGTCTATGGGGAAATTTTAGTAGTTTTTAATTAATAGTTTAAAAAGTATAAAAGTTAAAAAGTTGAAAATAACATAGCTGAAGTCACCTAAGTAAGACCTACGCAACACAGTTTCTATGTTAAACAGTTGAAGCTGCATTAAACGCACAAAAAGCGTCAGCGGAATAATAATAATAACATATAACTAGAAAAGCATTTCCAGAAGGAAATACAGTGCATGAAAATGCAAAAATATGATGTAAAATATCATACAGAGTAAAAACAAACTATATTGGTTGCTAGGTAGATGAGGTTTAATATAGTTGGAATGACTGAACAGTTAAATAAGTGGATAGTTTAAATGGTTAAATTATTTAGGTAGATAGTTGACGATAACTGACACTTGGAATGGCTCTAATGTTTGCTAGCAGTTATGCTAACTATGTTAACAAAGATAATAATGCTAACCAAGGTGACTTAGCTAACTTAGCTAATCATTTTTAGCAGTTATGCTAACTAGCATGCTATCATGCTAACTATGCTAACCATGATACTTAGCTAACTTAGTTAATCATTTTTAGCAATTATGCAAACTATGCTAACATGCTAACTATGTTAACCATGTTACTTAGCTAACTTAGCTAATCATTTTAAGCAGTTTTGCTTAAAATGCTAACTAGCATGCTAACTATGCCAACCATGTGACTTAGCTAACTTAGCTAATCATTTTAAGCAGTTTTGCTAAAAATTCTAACTAGCATGCTAGCATGCTTACTATGCTAACCATGTTACTTAGCTAACTTAGCTAACTAGCTACAGTGGGTAGGAGTCATAGTTGATGACAAGTAACAGTTACAATGGCTGAACAGTTAAAAAGTTCAGTAGTTTAAAGGGTTAAATTGTTTAACAGTAAAATATTATAGTGAAGACTTTTATTTTGAAACAGTTTTTTGGCAGAGGAAGCAGTTGAACAGGATGTGTAGTCTTAATAGGGCCAGTTTGTATGCTTAAAGCCTGAGACTGGCAGTTGGTCCAGGTGGCCTGAACACCTGCCATAGGATTCTAATTGCTGTGATGTCATAAAGTGCAATGTTAAGTCAATGGGGAAATTTTGATAGTTTTTAATTAATAGTTTAAAAAGTATAAAAGTTACAAAGATGAAAAATACAAAGCCCACATGTCCTAATTAAGACCTACGCGTCAATGTTTGAATGAAGTTTCTACGTCAAACGGTTGAAGCTGCATTAGCTGCGTTAGAAGAAGAACTAGAAAAGCATTTCCTGAAGGAAATACAGTGCATGAAAATGCAAAAAATATTATGTAAAATATCATACAGAGTAAAAACAAACTAAATTGGTTGCTAGGTACAGAGGGTCCCCGTTAAAAATTGACACTTCATTCACGATAATGGTGATTCACGCAGCTGGGTGACATGTAAGTACAACTGCAGCCGCTTGGGGGCAGCATAGTCCGCTGTGGCGTTCAATGGTCGAACCGGACGGCGCATTCGACAGCAAGGGCTGTGATTGGCCAGCGCGTTTCTCTGTTTTTAGCAGCCCCTGCAACATGCTAATCCACTGTAGCCTAAGCTTTGTACATAATGTTAAACATAGTTTTGGATTCAGTGGCAAGATTTCTTGATTGTATAGTGCCTGTCTCTCAGTAATGTTTTAAAATGAGAGCTTCGATCAGCTGGCAGTAGGCTACTTTGTCGGTAGTCATGAGAAGTTAAACGCTAACAGAACATAAAATGCTGCCCAGAAACCTTGTGAATAGTTCTGACACTAACAAGGTTGAAATATAGCCTTTGCCTACAGCATCTCCTTAACAGTAATGTCAACAAAATGACAGCATTCATATGACAAAGGAAAACGAATCGGTCACTCAAGACTGTGCCGCAGCCGTGGGGCAGAAGACGCTTTGGTGTCCGTCCCACAACGTTATAAACTTAACCTAAATAGTCAGCTGCTGTAAGCTACAATCAGATTTTATTGTATACCCCTGTTGTCTCAATGATGATAACATCTCATTTCCGACTATATTTCAAAGTGTGCCGTTCATTTGCATTATTAACATAACATCGTATTTTGTCATTTTTTTTTAAGACATGCATTCCGTTAGGGATATTGAACATATTTAACATTCTCTAACCATCGTGATTTCGAATTGGTGCAGTTGTCAGCACAAAAACTAATTTTATTCTTTTGCTCTTTTGCATTGCTCTATGCTGTTCTATGGTGCTTTCTGCCTCTTGGTTGCACACGCATGTTTCACGTTTCATAGAAATCCATATATAATGAGCGCATAAAATGACTTGACATTTTGGGACATTAATCTACATGTAGGCTACGTTAAGCTTTAAGGATGGTATGTCCTTAATTTATTTATATAGGCCTATTTAGGCTACTTGCGCAAACCCTGGATACTTTTATTGCCACACAACAATATTGGTGGTATTTGTTACATTAGCTTCAAAAGGCACCGCTTCAGAAAGCTGCACTGCTTGTGAAAGAAGGGGGTGGGGGAGGGGAGCTTGCAGCCAAGTGTCGGAAAAATGCATAGCCTACAACACAGAACCCGCTTCTCGACACTTGCAGCCAAGTGTCGGAAAAATGCATAGCCTACAACACAGAACCCGCTTCTTGCATTAGTCACTGACAGTTGACACGCTTCTAGCCTAATGACTTTCACACATTTTGAATGATTTACAGTAGGCCTAGACACATTAGCGCTCCACGTGTAGAGACTGTGCAGAATACAATGTGTGAATGATGCTCAATGATTTTAGTGTCAATCAGACTCAACCCTCTTTGGACGTTTGGTGATTAATTGATAGCTGTTTTGGGACACGTTAAAAAAAAACTCTTTATAGTAGGCCTACAATATCCCAATATTGTATTGTGTTTGGCTCAACTGTCTCTGAAAAGGCATTTTTTGGCATTCTGAAATGAAAAGGCATTTTTTTTTTTTCGCACGCTTTTTATTTGGATTTCGATTCAAATCAACGAAGTTGGCTGGTTGCAAATGACATGTCAAGTCCATTTCAAGTCAATGTAAAATGGAAGCAGGAGCAGTAGGGGATCCCATAGCCCTGGGAAGATCACATTCCAGTTGGTCCTCCATTTAAGGCTATGACCTGCTCAATGACTTTGTCCAGGTGATCTATGTAGTTATTGCAGACCTTTGTGGTGAGTTTGTATCTCCAAAATGACTCTATTGCTGAGATCAGCTCGTCTCTGCTCGTGGGTTTGGCCTCGCAGCGAATATATCGTTTCATCGAAGCCCAGACTAACTCTATGGGGTTCAGATCCGGCGACTCTGCCGGTGTTGGCACCCAGTTGATCCCCTCACTCTGAATGCAGGCTCTGACACTGGTAGCGATGTGTTTTGGATCATTGTCTTGGAAGAATCTATGTGTAGACATGAGGAAACGCTCTCTCAAGTATGGACCGGCAACTTTTTTGATGATCTCTTCCGCGTAAAACTGTTGATCCATAATACCATCAGAAATGAGGAGTGGGCCCGGGCCACAACGCGAAATTCCACCCCAGACGTGCAGTTTGACTGGGTGCTTAACTCTAGGTTTTGCCATGCCCCTAAAGTTTGTCTTTCTCCAGCACTGCAATGCAAAACGTTCCAATGCCACTGTTGACTCATCGGTGAAGAGAACATCATCAAACTTTTCACCAGCAGTCTTCCATTCTTGCGCTTGACGTAGATGCAATTCTTTGTTTTTTTCCCGGGTCATTGGGATAAATCTGGGCTTCCCAAAGTGCCAGCCAAGAGCCCGGACTGCCTTTCTCACTGTGTTTAAACCCATCGTCATGTTGTGCCGCCTTTGGAGAAGCGCTCTCACTTTCTTGCCGGGTAACTCGTCATCTGTTTTCAGGATGGAGTCTATTATTTCCATCACCTGACTGTTCAGTTTTCGTGTCCTTCGTTTATGCTTCAACACAACAGCATGTCGGCAATGACGCCGAATAGTGCCCAAGGAAGGTTTAATTCCACTCATCTCCAGATGTTTGGCGATAGACCGAGTCGTCCAGCCTTTCTTCCGCAGACTCTTGATGACCTCACTGACTTCCGTGTTGATCACAGCCATCTCTAACAATGGCAGTGAAACACTGCTATTTATCTTGACCAGTGGGTGTGAATTAGTTACGCCCCTTCGCAGCTCCTCCCCCGCTTGTGATATAAATATATGTTCAGCTGACAGTAAAAGTTATTCTGCTGTAGCTATCTACAAAATAGAATACAAGCCTGTCTACTGTGATTGAGACCAGAAGTTTCTACGGCGGGAAAGAAGTAAGAGGACCCCCTTCCAAAGTGGTGAAGACTCTCTTCCCACCAAAGGAGAACTCATCTCCTGGAGCTGCGGGCGTGCAAAAAAGAGTAAGTTTTACATCAAGTAGCCTAAATGTTGATGTTTGGAGAATCAGAAGTTACTTTGCTATTACTGCAGTATATTAAAATATCTGTTCATATATTATATATATTATCTACAGGCTCTAATTTTTTGTAATGTTTCTGTGTTACAGGTGACTGCAGTGAAACGTGCGCCATCATCTTTGCCGAAAGCAAAACGTCAGAAGCGTTTCGTCCAAAAAAAGGCGGTAAGTGTTATTGTGTAGTCTAGGCCTACAATGGAATAATAGGTTGCTGTGCAGTAGCCTACTGTACCTCTACGTAAGGTCAGCACCCTTGCTTAACTAACCCATGACTTGTGACTTATCTCTAATACAGGCAGCTGTTACAAAGCTGGTTCTGGACCATCATGAAGACAGGGTCACACATCTGGAAAGCCGTCTGGCCGACAGAACAGCGCAGCTTGCAGCAGAGAAAGCTCGAGTAGCCGAGAGAGACGCCGAGAATGATCGGTTGAAAGCGGAGGTCAACAACCTCAAACGAGAGCTTCAACAACTCCGAGAGACCAGCCACTTGGAGAGCCACAGAGACATTTTACAGGAGATGAGAGCTGGAATCGGAGAACTTCAGGCGACGCTACGTGAGCAGAGAAGTTATTCGACGCCTGAGAGACCAATGCCCAGGTGCACCTCGACACCAGCTCCAGAAACGTCCTCCTTGCAGATGTCTCCATTGGCCCTCTCCATCACACTCAACGACAGCAGATACGGATGCCTGCTCTTCAGGTCCATCGTCACAGAGGAACACTATAAAGCCTGGAGCAAAACCACCAACTGGGATGGAGCGAAGGGCAAGCGAGCACTGCCGCAAAATGTGAAAAACTTTGTGGTCTCAACACTACAACGAAAGTTCCCTGCTATGGGGAGGAGTGAACTGAAGGACTGCATCAATAAGATCAACGAATTCCTCCGCAAACACGCCAGATCTTCCCAGGGATTCAACGTGCTTTAAATTTAGACTGTAGAATGTAGAATGTAGACTGTTCATTATTTCAATAAATACGTTTTCTCTGAAGCACTTTCCCGACTTCGTCTTTCTATAGGCTAAGCATATCATGGAGATAGAGTAGAAAACTGGATTTAACTAACCAAATGTAACTAAGTAAACTGATTGTTTACTCTACAGTAGGCTATGTTCCCCCTCTCAGGCTGTACAGTAGGCCTATTGAAAGTAGGCTAATGAGCTCAATAGACACGTTAGCGCTTCCATTAGGAAACTTTCGTTGCAGACTTTCACAATTGATTGTTTAGCCTACAGTAGCCTAGGCTATAGGTTATGTTCCCCCTCTCAGGCTGTACAGTAGGCCTATTGAAAGTAGACTAATGAGCTTAGACACATTAGCGCTTCCAGCCTAATGACTTTCACACATGAATGATTTACAGTAGACACATTAGCGCTCCACACAGTGGCGTAACTAGGCCTAGTAGGTGCAGCAAGTGCCTGTGGCCTGTGACCTCCGTCGCTACCCCCGCAATGCAATTGCTGTAAAATTCTATACCGGTCCTTTCTGACTACCTGCGTGCCTTTGACCAGGCCAAGGCTACAGCACAGACACTCGCAAATAAATGGGGGTTCAGAGTACATTTGAAAATGTTAGAGCACGGAGAGTGAAGCGTCACTTTGACGAACTATCGGAAGATGAACGCTTAACCGATGCAGAGAGATACTTCAAAGTGCAGGTATTTAATGCAACTCTGGACATCATAATCAGTCAGCTCTCCCAAAGATGTGCAAGCATCACGGAAACTTGTTATGTGTTTGAGTCTTTACGTCCTATGATCCTTCAACTCGCAGGTGATGATGAACTGCTTGAAAAAGGCAGTACGCTTTGTCAGACCATTATAGCATGGACATTGCACCGACATTCCCAACACAACTCCTCTCATTTAGGTCTTGCTTTAAAGCAGAGATTTCACAGAAGTCATCTATTTTTCAACTTGCCAAAAAAGGCTGGTGGTAGATTATGACAATGTAACATCCACATTCGGGAAGTGTGTACTGCTCTCATGTTGTTTCTACATTGCCTGTGACTGTGGCAACAGCTGAGCGATCTTTTTCCAAATGTTCAACAATTGCTGGTGTACAGGCTATAATCAATTAGCTAAATCATTTGTCCAGCTGTTTAAACATTTTTTTTCTGTTACATTCAAAACGCAAAAAGGTGCTTTGATCTATTTTTTTTTAAACGTCGGCAAGCAGGCATGTTGCGGTTGCAATGAATGAGGATAATTGGTTTTATCTGCGGTGTTATTTTTTTTTGCATTTTGAATATGACTTCGCTCCAGCACGCTTACTTTTTTTACGGTGCTTTCTTAAAGGAGCTGCACCATTTTCATATTAGAATGTTTTGTCAAGTGTAAGCTTAAACTGCCGTGATCAAATTAGGTTTCCGTGCCCCCGCTGAAAGTCTCTTATGCTCTTATGCGCTTATCGTTACACTATCAAATCTATAAGTAACCGTGACAAATAGGGTATAAGATATATAAACTCACGCTATTGTATTATCATATATGTTTGGTAATGGCTCAGCTTTCTCTGATTGTTCTACTGACTTGGAAACTGCATCATGGAAGCAGTAAGTCAAGTCGCATAAAAAATAGTAGTGGCAGAACTCCAAAGTGACACCTTGTGGTTGTTTGTGTCAACTGCAGTTTGTGCCATGCTGAGAAAATGGGGATCGTGATTCCTGAAGGAACCCGTCAGAACTTAACGGGGACCCACTGTAGATGAGGTTTAATATAGTTGGAATGACTGAACAGTTAAATAGGTGGATAGTTTATATAGTTAAATGATTTCTTTGGTAGATAAGGTTTAATATAGTTGGAATGATTGAACGGTTAAATAGGTGGATAATTTAAATGATTAAATTATTTAGGTAGATAATTGACGATAACTGACAGTTGGAACGGCTCTAATGTTTGCTAGCAGTTATGCTAACTATGTTATCAAAGATAATAATGTTAACCAAGTTACTTAACTTAGCTAATGTTTTCATTTTTAGTAGTTATGCTAACTAGCACTATGTTAACCATGTGACTTAGCTAACCTAGCTAATAATTTTTAGTAGGTATGCTAACTAGCATGCTAACATGTTAAGTATGTTTACCATGTGACTTAGCTAATCATTTTTAGTAGGTATGCTAACTATTTTAACTAGCATGTTAACATGTTAACTATGTTAACCATGTTACTTAGCTGACTTAGCTAATCATTTTAAGCAGTTTTGTTAAAAATGCTAACTAGCATGCTAGAATGCTAACTAGCATGCTAACTATGCTAACCATGTGACTTAGCTAACTTAGCTAATCATTTTAAGCAGTTTTGCTAAAAATGCTAACTAGCATGCTAACATGCTAGCATGCTAACCATGTTACTTAGCTAACTTAGCTAACTAGTTTGTGATGTCATAATCATAATGTTAAGTCAATGGGGAAATTTTGAGTAGTTTTTAATTAATAGTTTAAAAAGTATAAAAGTTACAAAGATGAAAAATACATAGCACACATGTCCTAAGTAAGACCTACGTAACATAGTTTGAATGAAGTTTCTATTTTAAACGGTTGAGGCTGCATTAAGTGCGTTAGAAGAAGAAAAATAATAAGAACTAGAAAAGCATTTCCTGAAGGAAATACAGTGCATGAAAATGCAAAAATATGATGTAAAATATCATACAGAGTAAAAACAAACTATATTGGTTGCTAGGTAGATGAGGTTTAATATAGTTGGAATGACTGAACAGTTACATTAGTGGATAGTTTAAATGGTTAAATTATTTAGGTAGATAGTTGATGATAACTGACACTTGGAATGGTTCTAATGTTTACTAGTAGTTATGCTAACTATGTTAACAAAGATAATAATGCTAACCAAGTTACTATGCTAACTAGCATGCTAACAATGTTAAAATGCTAAGTATGCTAACCATGTGACTTAGCTAACTTAGCTAATCATTTATAGCAGTTATGCTAACTATGCTAACTAACATGCTAACTATGCTAACCATGTTACTTAGCTGACTTAGCTAATAATTTTAAGTAGTTTTGTTAAAAATGCTAACTAGCATGCTAACATGCTAGCATGCTAACTAAGCTAACCATGTAACTTAGCTAACTAGCTACAGTGGGTAGGAGTCATAGTTGATGACAAGTAACAGTTACAATGGCTAAACAGTTAAAAAGTTCAGTAGTTTAAAGGGTTAAATTGTTTAACAGTAAAATATTATAGTGAGGACTTTTATTTTGAAACAGTTTTTGGCAGAGGAAGCAGTTGAACAGGATGTGTAGTCTTAACCCTTTAGGCGCCAGAGGTTTTTTTCCGAAACGATCAATTTTGACATCTTCATTTCAAAAGGCTATATCTTAAAAGTGATAAGAGATAGAGACTTTCTGTAAACTAGAGAAATATTAAGGATGACCCAAAGTTTATGTAGAGATTAAATGTTTATATCTAATTTGCAAATTATGACGTCATATGGTGGCGGCCATCTTGGATTATAGAATTTTCATGAAAAGTCGCATGTTTGAATGATAAAATGCACCACTTCTTTCCCCCCAAAATGTCCCTCACCTTCTGTATGCTATATTGCACAATACTGAATGCTCAGGTAAATAGTAAGTAGTGAACAAACTGTGTAAATCATTACTAATAAATGGCAGAAACAAACCAAATGCATGTAGCGGTAGACTGGCCTTTTGCTGTAGAGATTTTCCATTTACTACATACAGTAGGCACTCTGATTCCATGTATGGGGCACATATATATTATTCCGATGACACACAAACACAAGTAGACAAGACCTGTTTAGTTCAAAAGCTCATTTGCCACGGCAAGGCACAGATCAGGAGTGAGATGATCGAGACAAGACAAGAGACAATGTTAGTATTTTTTTTTTTGTTGATTTTGTTGATTTTGTTTTTTTTTTTTTTTTCTTAGCTGACAAAGACACACACATCACAAGGACATGAACACACAAAACACATAGTGTACTGTATGTCCTAAATGATCAGGGAAGTAGATAGCAAATCAACAGTGTAAATCCTTACTAAATGGCTGACATTTTTTTTTTTTTTATGTAGCAGGCCTTTTGCTGTAGAGATAATGATAATGAATATCCCTATCCATACAGGGCCGGCATTCCCATCATCTTGTGATAGACTATGCATGACCTAATGTGTGTGTGTGTGTGTGTGGGAGAGGGAGAGGGAGAGAGCGTGTCACCACCTCCACCATCAGCAGCATGGCCAGATCTGCCTGGCCCGAGTGGAGAGAATTTGCGCCTTCCGGGACTAGGCCTACTGTCATTCTCATTGCGACTCCCCACACTGCCACTACGTTCCCCCCTAACTGTCCTATGAGCACTTCGACCTCGTCTAACATACCCAGTGGCATTAGACAAAGGCTCCACCACGTTACTGTCGCCGCGATTGTGGAGAGGCACACGTTCATAAGACAGAAGCTAGCGCTATGGACATTATGCTACCTCCATTATGCTACCTCCAGCCTCGTTCGCCACACCACTATCACCCTGCTAACTTCCCGATGAACACTCCGAACCCGTGAAACATTATTCCCACCAGTGACATTGGGCAAACGAGTCAACGTTTGTGCTTGGTGTAAGCTAAACTATGGAGTAAACTCTCACTTTGTCCAGCTGCATCATTGCAAGGCAGGGGCGATCTGAAGCCTCACTAAGCGAATCACCGTCATTTTCTGAAGGCAGATATTCCCCTTCAGAATCAGGGTCCCGCGAATAGAAGACCCAACACTTCATTTCAGGTAAACTTTTTTTCATGCCATTAGGCGATAATCTAATGCAAATACTACGCTGGCGTTGACAATATCGGCTCTGACAAAGTGGCTCACACGCACACTAGCTCCGGTATTTCACGCACTGATTCAATGCGCTGTAGCTAGTAAGTTTTGTTTAAAGCGTGCCCTTTTTTCGACTCGGGGATGACGTATGACATGTCTGCCATCTAGTGGAGTGGAAGTCGAACGAAATATGACACCCTATTTGACTAAATCGGCCGTTTTATTCAGTACCGCATCTTGTGGCGCCTAGAGGGTTAATAGGGCCAGTTTGTATGCGTAAAGCCTGAGACTGGCAGTTGGTCCAGGTGGCCTGAACACCTGCCATAGGATTCTAATTGCTGTGATGTCATAAAGGGCAATGTTAAGTCAATGGGGAAATTTTGATAGTTTTTAATTAATAGTTTAAAAAGTATAAAAGTTACAAAGATGAAAAATACAAAGCCCACATGTCCTAATTAAGACCTACGCGTCAATGTTTGAATGAAGTTTCTACGTTAAACGGTTGAAGCTGCGTTAGAAGAAGAATAATAATAACTAGAAAAGCATTTCCTGAAGGAAATACAGTGCATGAAAATGCAAAAAATATGATGTAAAATATCATACAGAGTAAAAACAAACTATATTGGTTGCTAGGTAGATGAGGTTTAATATAGTTGGCATGACTGAACAGTTAAATAGGTGGATAGTTTATATAGGTAAATTATTTACTTGGTAGATAAGGTTTAATATAGTTGGAATGATTTCAACGGTTAAATAAGTGGATAGTTTAAATGGTTAAATTATTTAGGTAGATAGTTGACGATAACTGACACTTGGAATGACTCTAATGTTTGCTAGCAGTTATGCTAACTATGTTAACAAAGATAATAATGTTAACCAAGTTACTATGCTAACTAGCATGCTAACAATGTTAAAATGCTAAGTATGCTAACCATGTGACTTAGCTAACTTAACATAACTGCTAAAAATAATTAGCTAACTATGCTAACTAGCATGCTAACTATGCTAACCATGTTACTTAGCTAACTTAACTAATCATTTTTAGCAGTTTTGCTAAAAATGCTAACTAGCATGCTAACATGCTAACTATGCTAACCACGTTACTTAGCTAACATAGCTAATCGTTTTTAGCAGTTTTGTTAAAAATGCTAACTAACATGCTAGCATGCTAACTATGCTAACCATGTTACTTAGCTAACCATGTTACTTAGCTAACTTAGCTAACTAGCTACAGTGGGTAGGAGTCATAGTTGATGAGCAGTTATGCTAACTAGCATGCTAACTATGTTAACCATGTTACTTAGCTAACTTAGTTAATCATTTTTAGTAGTTATGCTAACTATGCTAACTAACATGTTAACTATGCTAACCATGTTACTTAGCTGACTTAGCTAATCATTTTTAGCAGTTTTGCTAAAAATGTTAACTAACATGCTAGCATGCTAACTATGCTAACCATGTTACTTAGCTAACTAGCTACAGTGGGTAGGAGTCATAGTTGATGACAAGTAACAGTTACAATGGCTGAACAGTTAAAAAGTTCAGTAGTTTAAAGGGTTAAATTGTTTAACAGTAAAATATTATAGTGAGGACTTTTATTTTGAAACAGTTTTTGGCAGAGGAAGCAGTTGAACAGGATGTGTAGTCTTAATAGGGCCAGTTTGTATGCTTAAAGCCTGAGACTGGCAGTTGGTCCAGGTGGCCTGAACACCTGCCATAGGATTCTAATTGCTGTGATGTCATAAAGGCCCAATGTTAAGTCAATGGGGAAATTTTGAGTAGTTTTTAATTAATAGTTTAAAAAGTATAAAAGTTACAAAGGTGAAAAATACAAAGCCCACATGTCATAAGTAAGACCTACGTAACATAGTTTGAATGAAGTTTCTACGTTAAACGGTTGAAGCTGCATTAAGTGCGTTAGAAGAAGAATAATAATAAGAAGAAGCCTAGGAAGAACAGTACAGTGCATTTCCATGCACTGTAATAATAAGAATAATTCAGATAACAATAGAGTGCATTTTCATGCACTCTAATAATTCGGATAACAATAGAGTGCATTTTCATGCACTCTAATAAGAAGCCTAGGAAGAACAGTACAGTCTGTAATTAAGATTAAATGTGCAGTGTGGGCGGCCATACTGGGCGGGATCGGTCGTAAATATGGCAGCGTTCTAGTTGATAGTGACGTAGATGGCACCTATGAATAGACATGTAATCGATATTAATAATGTGTTCGATAGAACATTCGATAATTAAAAGCAACACACACCTCCCGGCTCCCGCCTTACGTTGTCCATAAATAAATAGGCTAAATATATCTTGCATTGTAGCTAGTACAACTCTACCAGAGTAGACGATAGAAGTAGGCCTACCTCAACACAGACTCTCAATGAGTCCTTGGCCCGTGCGTGCGTGCACGCGTGCGCTCTCTCTCTAGGTGCATCCCTCCTCAGCATGCGCATGTAATCCAAACATTCACAATCGTGCAAGACGACTGAATTGCTATTAAATCCGGTTATATCATTAGCACGCTGCACGAATTTGTTCAAAACTGTTGCGTTCAAATTGACTGCTAAATTCTAATCAACTCAATCCCGATGCAAATGGAAAAGTATTTTCCAAGACTCAAACGGGCCTGTCCCAAGGAGAAAAAGTATTCATTTGAAACTTAAACACATTTGGGAAACTGAACAGTCTAACCAGTAGACTTACTATGATAAACTAGCAAATTACTTTGTTTACAATATTTCCAGGCTTCAACCAGTGCTGCTCATTCACACTTATATGCACAATTATTTATTTAAGTGTTTTTCATGATTGTGTTGCTATTTCTTTTCCCTGTTTGCTTTGATTGATAACTGAGGTGATTCAAATCAGAGGAAGGTTAAGTTTAAAATAAAAGTGTTTAAATGTAACTTTTTTTCCCTTCTGGTCCTTATCTGAAATAGATAAAATAAAAATCAATAATTATCGATATCGACTGATATGAAATAGGCCTACTTATATCGTGAGACAGTTTTCAGCCATATCGCCCAGCCCTAGTGTCTATTCTCTGACACTTTATTTTCAAGAAGGTACAAAGACTTCTCTGTGAATTTGGGAGAAACAACCATTTCCAAAATGTTGTTTAATACCATTAAGACTTCCCAGGTTTCATTCCCCTGTAGAACAAGATGTCCAATCATTAGTGGGAGCAATCAAATCAGACACCAATGTTCGTGTCTATTTCCCCCTATGGTCACTTGTGAAGCCAAGGTCTTTGAAATCTAATGAGATTTATTAACTTTGTCTGAGGAGGAATACGAGAATTCCTTTATTGCATGATTTAACACATCAAGAGTAATGCATTTTTCCTACATCAGGTTTTTAATACACAGAGCCAATTCGAAAGATACAATTCCCAAATCATGTAATATATCAGGCAGATATCCATGAACAACATGAAAATGACGGAAATTCTCTGTTAGAATACATTCTCTTTTGACTCCATATTCCTGTACCTTGGAGGGGTCCTGCATCACATCCTGAATATCCACCTTATTTCTCAAGGTGAAATAACCTGAGCTCACAATCACCCCTTGAATCTCCTCCTTAGCCATGCAAAACCTACACACACTGTGACCAGAAAAGCTCTCCTGAAAACCAGCAAGGGAATGGGCAACCAGGTTGTCAGCTGACATACAACACAGTTCCCTTTACACTTGTACCTAGCTTCTCAATGTATGCTTTTCCCTGCTCCTCCCATATGATACCAGGTCTTTTATGAGGGGCTGCAGAACCTCATGGTATCCCTTTTCCTTACAGTACAGTTACAGTAACCTTGCATATAACACTGTTAACTGTATGGCATGAAGACATCAAGTCAAGTCACAAGTCGTCACATTTATTTATATAGCACACTTACTGTAAACACAATGCCATGCAATTGACCCAAGGTGCTCACAGAAATAAGATAAAATAAAAACAGTAATAAAACAAAATATAAATGACAAAATAAATAAAAATACAAAAAATAATAGTATAAAACTGAATATTTGTGTAGATAAAAGAAGATATGGTTACTAAAACTACTACTATTATAGGCCTAGATCAAAATGTATAGTAAAGTTAAAGATGGCAGTTAATATAATGCTGACAAGAAATAGAAATACGATAAATAAAGGCAAAAGAAAAGCAGGGAGATTATTCCAGGTTCGAGGGGCAGCAACAGAAAAATCACCTTTTGTTTTTAGGATTGCATTGAGGACAGAAAGAAGATTTTGCGAGGAATATCTTAGTGGCCTAGAAGGACAGTAGGGACTTAAAAGGTCACAGATATACTGTGGTGCCATCCCATTTAGGGCTTTGAAAACAAAAAGCAAAACTTTAAAATGAGTTCTGTATTTGACAGGTAACCAGTGGAGTTGGGCCAGCACAGGACTTATGCATAATGCTCATGTGCATATGTTTCTTAGTTCCAGTAAGAAGCCTAGCTGCTGCATTTTGGACTAAGTCTAGCAAGGGTAGATTGGTTCCGACCTAAATACAGAGAGTTGCAATAGTCCAGCCTAGATGTAACAAATGCATGGATTATAGTTTCTAAGTCATATAGAGCCAGGGCTATAATTTAGCTATTGTTCAACATGAGCGGGACTTTGGAGCAGGATTAGCTAGAATCCAGTATAACACAACGTGTGCATCAATATATAAGCCAAGGGCAATTCTAAACTCCTCATCAGTTAAAGGGATACACCACCATTTGGAGAATTACGCTCATTTTCCACCTTCCTTTGAGTTAAACAATTGAGTTTTACCGTTCTCCAGCCAGTTCATCCAGCCGTTCTCTGAGTCTGGCGATACCACTTTTAGCTCCAGCCTAGCATAGATCATCGAATCGGATTAGACCATTAGCATCTCGCCCACTAGCATCACGCTTAAAAGTGACTAAGATTTACGGTAATTTTCCTATTTAAAACTTGTCTCTTCTCAAGTTAGAAAGTGTAATAAGACTAATGGAAAATTGAAATGTGGCGATTTTCTTGGCTGATTCGACGTGGAACTATACTCCTATTCCAGCGTAATAATACAAGGATACAAGGAAATTTATTGTCACATGCATATAGTTACTGGAAGTAAGAAATGCAGTGAAATTATGTCTGGTGTCAGCCTATTAGTGCATTTATGGGGTGCAGTAGAAGAGGGGTTTAGTAGATTAAGTGGCAAGGGCTGCATAAGAAAGGTGGGGGAGGATTGGGATTGGCTGGGGGCACCAACAAGGAGCACTTAATAATTTGCTGCAGCTCAAACTTGTTGCTGGAAGTTATAGTCTACGGGGACTATTTTCAGGTGCTGTGTGATATCATTGTGCTGCGCCCATGGTACGTTCTCAACCTTCCTTGATTATACTCTGGCCCGCCAACTATTGGCTAAGAAAAATACTGGCCCGCAGCCAGAGTTACTTGTCGACTCCTGATCTATGAGCTAAACATTGTTTACACTCCTATATGGAGTCAAAATAGGGTCTTTAATATTGTGAGCTTATGAAAAGATGCTCACATGTGTAACAAAGTTTTTCAACTGTATAAAATAATTTGTGCATGTGCAAAGACATTTCGCACCTGTACAAATATTTACATGTGTGAAAAAATGCGTACCTGTAGAAATATTTCGTACAAATGTGAGTTTCCTGCGCAACTCTTTCTTGCGCAAAACTGAAATTACGAGCTTGCAAAACTCATTTACAAGAATCAAGTTATGAGTATGGAGTTTTGACGCTTGTTTGATGGCCTTCCTCAAGAGCAATTCAGCACGCTGCGTCTCTGGGAGTGAATGGGGCAGTGGGATGGCCCGGACACCGAGCTTCTGTATGATGATTGGAGGAACCGTCATAGTGGTTGTACTCTTTTTGATTGACAACATATGTCGCGATTGGATAGGAAGAGTTTCAAGTTCATGGATGCGTTAAAGGAAAATTCCGGTATTTAGCACTTTGAGTCCCTTTTCTAGTTTGTTTTGGATGAACTAGAGTGGTGGACACAGAAATTTTGACGATTGGTCCTGTCTCGACTTTTCTGACTCGTTTTGAATCGCCTTTGACTACTCAGAGTGGCTGCCAACAGGCATATTCAAACATGTCCTAAAACAACCCTTAACGTTCGTTTTCAAAACTGTGCAACTCACCGAGTGGTTAGTGGTGGTCGTTGATGTTCCAAAACAAGTAGCGTAGCAAAATACAGTTTCTGTCGTGTTTTATTTGGCATTTTGTAAAATCCCATTGATTTCTGTTGGAAGACTCATTGCACGTTGATATTACTGCACCACCGTCTATGTTAAAGGGTTCAAATATTGAGCGTAAGTTTTATACGCGGTTGTGAGGTGTCTGAAAAAATATTTCCACAATAGCAAATAAGACAGCTGGAAATCATACGTTGCGCCGATATATTTGATTTTAATAATCAACGAACACCACTAACCACTCTGTGATTTGCACAGAAAACGAACGTTAAGGGTTGTTTTAGGACATGTTTGAATATGCCTGTTGGCAGCCACTCTGAGTAGTCAAAGGCGATTCAAAACGAGTCAGAAAAGTCGAGACAGGACCAATCGTCAAAATTTCGTTGTCCACCACTCTAGTTCATCCAAAACAAACCAGAAAAGGGACTCAAAGTGCTAAATACCGGAATTTTCCTTTAACGTTAGTGTTGGCAGGTGAGTTTGAGAGCCAAGGCAAGTTTCATCTCAAATTCTCATATATTTGTGAGCAATACACATTTTATTTGTTTTTGTACATATCCTACTATAAATAAAATTATAATGTGGAGTTACAGAGTTTGTGACTTGCTTTTGTTTCAGTTTTGTATTTAGGCTAAGTTGTAGCCAGGTAGCTCGCTATATACTGTAATTGTGTAGCCTACTACCTTATCTTGGTCATTGTAAAGGCTATCTACATGTACATGCTAGGCTAGAACTTGTTTTGTTTTTTAGGACAGGCTACTCATATCTGGGACAGTATAGTGTGATAATACTTGTCATTACATGCCAGTAGCAATATCTATTTATATTTGTGTATGTGGGATTGTCTGGAACCTGGCAATATAAGAATCATGATGGCTAGATGCTGTATGGCTTAACAATACAAATATTATATTAAATACAAATATTATACATATCTTGTCACTGGATGAATAATGTGCCTTGGGTGAATGATTTAATGTGTGCAGCAAAATGTTGCAGATGTTTTATCAGGGTGTTGTTAGAATTGCATTTTCTTTGCTGCCATCTGTTAGGGCAGCAGCATTAGCTACAGCCAGGGACACTATACAACTGAATACATGCTACACTCTGAGGGCTCATGAGCATGCACCCAGAATGAAGCACTGTAGCTGTTGGCTGCAGCAACTCAAGCTATAAAACCAATTGTTTTGTTTTATTTTTCTTAACGACGAAACAGAGATCCATGTGAAAAATCGGCGTAATTCTCCTGTAACTTACTGCCCTTGTCCACAAGCTCCATCGGACATCGCAGAAGTTCAACAGTTGGTTGGTCGCAGCTGTTGGATTTCTGTAAATCTAGCATGCCTATGTGACCCTGTCATGACACTATGCAAGTTGATAGATCCATCAAAAATGTTGATATTCCAGGGCACAATTTTGATGATACAGTATGCAAAGGACAAGGTTTAGGCGATGTACATTGCAATTCTTATATATTGCTTATGGGAAAGGTTTTTTTTTTAAAGAATTCCTGGAAATGATTTTCCAGTGATTATAAAAACTTTTCACACTGGGGCCGTAGAGAGCATATTAATCCAGTGTATCTCAGGGGCCGTGCACACGACGCCGGTTTTTGTGAAACCGGTGAGGTTTTGTTAACGGTTACGCCTTGCATGTACACGACGCCGGCAGTTTAGGAGACTGAAACCGATAGCTTTTGAAACCGGCTTCCGAAGTGGGAACTTTTGAAACCGCCGGCTAACTGTGTAGACGCCTGTAGGTGCGAAGCCGGCAACTTTATGACGACATAGCCCCACCTCTCAACTCAGCCACGGCACTCGACACAACCTGACATGTTGCTTGTCAAAACAAACCAAACCATTTATTTATCATATTAAAATGTTTTTCTTTCCCCTGTCATGATTTATGTGCACAATGTAGCCTATCAGCCTTTAGTGGCTAAGTTAGTTAAACATTAGCTTACTGCATGTTAGTGTTTTCTCCAGTGGTGCTCAGACCTAATGCAATGCGTAGGCTAAGCATTTGAAATTTCACATAGCAGTCACATACCTTGAAAATGAACTTTATTAGTTTAACAGTTGAATTGAAAACCGAATTGTCTGTAGTCTCCTTATTTCATGCGACTGCTTAAAGGGAAACTTGGCAGGATTTCCCCCTCTGCTGGAGAAATTGTGCATTATGCTATTTCAAACTGTGGAAAAAGGTAATGATAAAGCACATGGATTTGTTTACAAGCTAGCAAAACGGTTAGCATAAGTTCGGTAGACAATGTGGATGTTACAAGGTAAGAAACACGATTTAAAACAAGTTTCTTGTTTCTCACTTCTCTTTCCGGGACGGTAGTCTCAATGTTGCAAGGTTGGTTTTCCGCCATTTTCACCGGAACAGGTCATTTAACCATCCAAATGATTTCTAAACGGGTTTATTACGTTGAAATAGTTGCCAAGTTCCCCTTTAACAAGAGCACTTATTAGACATTCTCTGGCTTAACAAACTGTTTCAACAATGTTTTCTTCTACGTGATTCACACGAAATTATCGTGAAGCTTCTGCACAGCGGCGCCATCAACTGGTCTGGCATAATCACTACAGCACATTTAGCTGGTTACACCTCTGTGTGTACACGCAAGGTTTTTTCTTGCCGGAGTTGTTAAAGGTGTGAAAGCGGTAAGAGAAAATCCACCCGGCGGTGTCGTGTAAACGGCCTCTCAGTGTGGTATGCTAACAGCTCAGAGAAGGGCTGCAATGCCATGCAGAGAGTGGTGCACTCAGATGAGTGCATCTCTAGTATTTCTCTCCCCTCCCTGCATGATGTATACATCAGTTGATGCAGGAATAGAGCCACTAAAAAAAAACTCTACCCAACCCAATAACTGCCTGTTCAGGTTGTTGAAATCGGGCAAGCGTTTCTGTAGTTTGATGGCATGGACAACTTGCAACCTGCAACTTTTTCCATTTTAATATTGTTATTATTTTATTGTTATTATTATTATTTTATAATTACAGTGCATGAAAATGCACTGTTCTGTTATCCGAAGTCTTCATCATCTTCTTCTTCTTTTTATTATTCTTCTAACCAAATTTCTGCGTCTAATTTAGCTTCAACTGTTTAACATAGAAACTTTGTTCAAACTTTGTAACGTAGGTTTTGAAAAGGACACTTGAGCAATGCATTTTTCTGAACTTTATTGACAAAAAACAAGCTTATTTTTCCCCATAGACTTTGCATTAGCATTATGACATCACAATGGGCTAATTACACTGATTTGCACCTGTATCAACTGCCAGCTGCTCAACTAGGCCCCCCTCAAAGAGACAATTTAACTGATTGTACCTGTATCAACTGCTTTCTGCTCAATTAGGCCAACTCTCTCTGTGTCTCTCCATTCTACAAGGATATAAGGCACATTCCATCCAACGGTCTATCCATCCATCTTCTTCAAACCATTCACTCATCCACCCATTAAACTATCTGTCAACATCCATTAAACTTTCTGTCTATCAACATCCATTACACTATCTACATTAAACTTTTAAATGATCTAGTCTGTCTCAGGCTTACAGATCCTGTTCAACTGTTTCCTCTGCCCACAACTGTTTAAAAAAAAATGTCCTCACTAAAATAATTCACTATTAAATAATTTAACTATTTAAACTATCCAACTATTTAATTGTTCATCCATTCCAACTGTCATGTGTCATCACCTATGACTCCTGACAACTGTTTCCAAATAAAAGTTTGTTTTGCATTTTATGTTAATATAGGTTTGCATTTTCATGCACTGGTAATTTCTTCGAAATTACATTTTCTAGTTTGTATTGTATTTTCTATTATAAATGTTGTGAACTTTCAATGTTCCAAAGACATGAGGAGAGTGATTTTCAGCAAGATGGTTTCTTTTATTAACTCATAAACTCTTACGCTGAGATAGTCAAAGTGCAACAAAAACTCATCAATCTTCTTCTTTTCATGTGTCTAGAAGAGGGTCTTGGCTGATCTGCAGTCCACTCCGCTCCTCAGAATTCTTTGGCAGAAAACAATATCAATTGCAAAAGTTTAAAGATGCCCTGCCACATGTATTTCATTACTTTGTGGTAATGTCTGAAGTTCTACCATGGACTTGTTCACTTGCTTTATTGAACGATAGCAGTGAAATGACAATAATCAAACATGTCATGAACAGCTAAAAGTGCTGGTAGGTTTACATCTAACACAGAGTCATTAACTTCCTGTTTCGCTATGTGCAACAACATAAAGGACCGTAGTGCAATATTCCCTAGACTCTGCAACATTTTTTGTGGAAAACATACCTTGAGCCTATCCACCATTGATAGGCTATTGCATCAAGCACCTTTTGATACACTCAGTCAGGCATCCTCTCTAAGATGCGAAGAATTTGCAGACTTCTTCAAATACAAAGTAATTTCTATAAGGGCTATTGGTAACATGGGTAATACGTTTGATAGTACACCCAAAAACAGCCCCCCAAAATTAAGGTTCTTTAGCACTATTACTCATACTGAGCTTAGTAAAATTATAGCTCAAACCGGCTCCTCAACATGTGCTTTGGATCTAATCCCTACTAGATTCCTCAAAAATGTATATGATAGCTTAGCTCCCTTTATTCTTAAGGTAATAAATACCTCATTAGAAACGGGTATATTTCCAACTGCTTTTAAAACCGCTGTTGTGAAACCTTTACTTAAAAAGTCGAATCTTGACCTAATCTGAGCAACTACAGGCCTATATCAAACCTACCGTTTCTGAGCAAAGTACTTGAAAAAGTCGTTTGTAATCAGTTAAATACCTTCCTGAACGAAAACAGTATCCTTGAAAAATTCCAAATCACAGCACAGAAACGGCTCTAGCAAAAATAGTCAATGATCTTAAACTGGCTACTGACTCAAACAAAGTCGCAATCCTTATTCTTCTAGATTTGAGTGCGGCATTTGACACCATTGATCATAGCATTCTAATTCACCACCTTGCGAAGTGGGTGGGTCTCTCTGATAATGCTCTAAACTGGTTTCAAACCTACATTACTGGCAGAGATTTTTATATCAGTCTAGGAGATCATGTGTCTGTAAAACATGACTTGCCTTTTGGTGTGGCCCAGGGGAGCTGCCTTGGTCCCTTGCTCTTTTCCCTATATATGCTTCCGTTGGGAAACATCATAAGTCAGCATAATGTTAACTTCCACAGCTACGCAGATGATACCCAATTGTATATTTCTGTGGAGCCAACTAACCCAGATGGCCTTTGCTCCCTCACTGCATGCCTAACCTCCATTAATCAGTGGATGAGCAAAACATTTTTGAAACTAAATGATGACAAAACAGAGCTACTTTTGGTTGGACCAAAACCAAAGCGAGACATTGTTCTTAGTAATCTTGGGAACTTGGCACACCAGGTCAAACCAAAAGTAACAAGCCTCGGTGTCATCTTAGATGCAGAGTTAAGTTTTAAGCCCTATATCAGTAAAGTTACTCAGACAGCTTTCCACCTGAGAAACATTGCCAAAGTGCGGCCCTTTTTAACCCAACAAGATGCAGAAAAACTAATTCATGCTTTTATCACTAGCAGGTTGGACTACTGCAATGCACTTTTCACTGGTCTTGCCAAAAAACATCTAAAGAAATTGGCACTCATACAGAACTCTGCGGCTAGACTTTTAACTAAGACCAAGAAGAGAGAACACATCAACCCTGTGTTGGCTGAACTGCACTGGCTCCTATAGAATATATATTTCCTATAGAATTGATTTTAAGGTTATGTTAATTACTTACAAAGCTCTAAATGGCATAGCACCTTCATATATTTCTGAGCTTTTAATATCAACCACAAAGGAAACTTAGATCATCCAATTCTAATCTTTTATTTGTACCCAAAGTGCTCCACAAGCAAAGTGGAGAAGCTGCTTTTATCCATTATGCCCCAAAACAATGGAACACCCTGCCTCTGTACATCAAGCAGGCGAGTTCAGTAAATAGTAAAAAAGATCTGAAAACATATCTGTATAGGAAAGCCTTTAGTTAACTCATCTTATCCTGTAGACTACTTTTTCAGATTATTCTACATGTGCTGCCATTGGAGGGCGCAGCCAGCCAGAAGCAGGTGGGCTCCCCCTATTTAAGTCAGGTTCTGCTCAAGGTTTCTTCCTGGAATATGGGAGTTTTTCCTTGCCACAGTTGCCATATGGCGTTCTTGTGAGGGGTAAAGGGTTAAAGGAAAATTCTGTTTTTTAGCACTTTAAGGCCCTTTTCTGGTTTGTTTTGGATGAACTAGAGTGGTGGACACCGAAATTTTGACGATTGGTCCTGTCTCCACTTTTCTGACTCGTTTTGAATCGCCTTTGACTTCTCAGGGTGGCTGGCAATGGGCATACTGTAGTAGGCTACTCAAACATGTCCTAAAACAACCCTTAACGTTCGTTTTCAAAACTGTGCAACTCACCGAGTGGTTAGTGGTGTTCGTTGATGTTCCAAAACAAGTAGCGTAGCGAAATACAGTTTCTGTCGTGTTTTATTTGCCATTTTCTAAAATCCCATTGATTTCTGTTGGAAGACTCTACCACACCAGACTCTTTAAGGCTGTCAGTCTTGAATGTCTGTGTATAAAGTCAAATAATTACGACATATGCTAAGAACAAGCTAAAGCCTATGGTACGCACCCGCGTCTGCGCCCCGCGCACGCGGCACTGGTGAGCGCGTGACGAGAATTGCGTCATTTTTACAGCATGCGTCGCGTCTTTGAGTCGACCGAAATGCGCTATACAGCACTAAAACCGAATAGTTTATTTATTAGTTTGACTACGGATATTTCACGTCATGTTTGAATAAAAAGTCAGCCCTACTCCCTGCATAGAGAGCTGACATGACTTCGGATTAAATGCATCTTTTAAAAATGAGCATAGCCGAGCACCTATTACTAAACAATGCTGAAATCAAATCGCGAAACCCAGAGCCATAAAGGTATCTATCTACAACGCTCAGGCGAAACCCAGTAACACTTGCTGGTCGAGATGCATTCTCGCCTGTTCCGTATATAATGCGTTATCAATAGTGATTATAATAATAAAGGGAATGTAGCCTACCTCTCCCAGGTGCAATCATTATCACCTAGCCTACTCCTGAACAATGCTGAACTCAAATCTCGAAACTCGCCTGTCAACACCGGATAATGCATTATCATTACATTTGGCTGACGCTTTTTAGCCAAAGCGACTAACAACATAGTAAACAGTTTAAGTTTTAGAGCAGTTCTCAACAATTTTAGGACAATTTAAAAACATTAGAGTACAGTAAGAATAAGTGCATCAGTGAGTGCTGTTTTTAACAGTTACTTGTCAGTTTGAGACGGCTGGTGAGTGGATCAGTAAGACTTGTTGTAAGTGTTACTATGAGAGGAGATGTTCTCTAAAGAGCTGGGTCTTCAGGAGTTTTCTGAAAATGGAGAAGGATGTCTCTGCCCTTGTAGGAGCTGGCAGTGCGTTCCACCAACGAGGAACAACAGATGAGAAAAGTTTGGATTGGCTTGAGCGCATCGGGTGGTAGAGCTAGACGTCGCTCGCCTGAGGAGCGCAGCGGTCTGGAGGTAGCGTATGTCTGTATGAGGGCATTCAAGTAGGTGGGAGCAGAACCGGAGACTACTTTGTAGGCAAGCGTTAGAGCCTTGAATTTGATGCGGGCCGCCATAGGTAGCCAGTGTAGCTGGATGAGCAGTGGGGTAACATGTGCCCTTTTGGGTTGGTTGTAGACCAGGCGGCGCCACGCTTCTGGATCATCTGAAGTGGTTTCACTGCGCAGGCTGGGAGACCTGTCAGGAGGGCATTGCAGTAGTCGAAATCGTGAGATGACTATTGCCTGAACCAGAAGTTGGGTAGCATCTTGAGTCAAGTAAGTCCTGATTTTCCGTATGTTGTAGAGTGCGAAACGGCATGACCGGGCGACTGAGGCAACATGATCTGAGAAGTTTAGTTGGTTGTCGAGAAAAACTCCTAGATTTTTTGCAGTCCTGGTAGGTGGGAGTCAAATTTGATGTTGATGTCGTGGTGTATGGTAGGTTTAGCTGGGAGGACCAGTAGTTCAGTCTTTGAGAGGTTCAGCTGGAGGTGGTGTGCCTTCATCCATGTAGCTATGTCTGAGAGGCAATCCGAGATCCGTGCTGAAACCAAGGGGTCATCAGGTGGAAAGGACAGATAGAGCTGTGTGTCGTCTGCATAGCAGTGGTATGAGAAGCCATGCGAACGGATAATCTGTCCCAAGGAGGTGGTGTAGATAGCAAAGAGAAGGGGCCCAGCACTGAGCCCTGGGGACCCCTGTGGTGAGATGGTGAGGTGCAGATAGCTGACCAAGCCATGATAATGCTAAACGAAAGTCCTGTGAGGTAGGATTCAAACCAGGAGAGAGCAGAACCGGAGATTCCCATGTTAGCGAGTATAGAGAGAAGGATGCGGTGATTAACCATGTCAAAGGCAGCCGATAAGTCAAGCAGAATGAGTACTGATGACCGAGCGGTCGCCCTGGCTTCTTTTAAGGCTTCTGTTACAGACAACAGAGCCGTTTCGGTAGAGTGGCCACTTTTGAACCCAGACTGATTTGGATCCAGAAGGTTGTTCTGTGAAAGGAAGTCAGAGACCTGTTTGGAGACTGCTCGTTCAATGCCTTTGGATAGGAAAGGCAGGAGTGAGACAGGGCGGTAGTTCTAGACTTGAGCAGGGTTGAGAGAAGCTTTCTTAAGTAACGGTGTTACCCGGGCCATTTTGAACGCTGTTGGAAATGTGCCGGAGGTTAGCGAGGCATTGATCACCTGTGTGATAGCTGGAGCGATGGTCAGGCTGATGGACTGAAGTAGGCTCGTAGGTATAGGGTCCAGCGAGCATGTGGTAGGACGGCTGCATGTCAGGAGTCTAGATACTTCACTCTCGGAGAGAGGCGTGAATGCTGAAAAAGATGTTTCAGCAGTCCCTAGAGGTTGTAGGAGTTCGGTATCTGAGTCAGATGCGTTGAGTGGGCATGTAGAGAATTGACTGCTGATTGCCGCCACTTTGTTTGTAAAAAATGAGGCGAGGGTATCTGCAGTAAGGCTGGATGGAGGAGGAGGCAGCTGAGGGTTGAGTAGCGATTTGAAGGTTGAGAAAAGTTTTCGAGTGTCTGTAGCGCTGTTGATTTTGTCATTGTAGAAAGCCGTCTTAGCAGCAGTGATGCTGGCTGAGAAGGAGGTCAGGAGTGTCTGGTAGTTTTTGAGGTCATCAGTTAGTTTGGATTTATGCCATTTCCTCTCCGCGGCTCTGAGTTTGGTGCGCTGCGATCGGAGGGTATCATTTAGCCATGGATGAGAGTGTTTGGATCGAGCTGGCCTTGTGGTAAGAGGGCACAGCTCGTCTAGACACGAGGTCAATGTGGAGCAGAGCGAGTCTGTGGCCTCATTAACCTCCATAGAGGAGAAGGTGTTGAGTGGAGGTAGACCGGAGGCAACCACAGAGGAGAAGTGCGTTGGAGACAGGTTCCGGATGTTGCGGCGGAACGTGACCATCAGCTGAGGAGCCGGAGGCTGTTCTGTCAGGCTGACGTTGAACTGGATGAAGAAGTGGTCAGAAAGATGGAGAGGCGTCACCATGAGGGTGTCTGTGCTGCAGTTTCGAGTGAAGATCAAGTCAAGCTCTTTGCCAGCTTTGTGAGTCGGTGGGCTTTGAACCAGTTTGAGGTCAAAGGAGTGGATCAGGGCCAAAAAAGTCCGCTGAGCCTGGAGCATCTAAGTGAATGTTCATATCACCGAGAACAAGAAGCGGACAGTCATGCTCAGGGATGGAGGACAGCAGAGTGTCAAGTTTGTCCATAAAGTCACCTAGTTGGCCTGGAGGGCGGTAGATGACCAGCACGTAGAGTTTTGCTGGGGCGATCACTGTGATGGCATGGAATTCGAATGAGACATATTTGTTTGAAGGCAGTAGCGGGGTGAATTTCCATTTGTTGGAGATCAGCAGGCCCGTCCCGCCTCCTCGTCCAGATAGGCGAGGGGTGTGGGATAGTGTAAGGTTAGTGGAGAGTGCAGCCGGGGTGGCAGTGTTCTCTGGTTTGATCCAAGTCTCAGTGAGAGCAAGGAGTTCCAATGAAAGGTGGTTGGCATAGCCAGCTATGAAGTCCGTTTTGTTGACTGCGGATTGACAGTTCCACAAGCCCATGGAGAAGGAGGTTTCTGTAGGTAAGGACCGTTTAAGTTGCTGGAGGTGAAGGCATTATCATAATAATAATTGAAGGAATAACCTAGGCTACCTCTCGTTCTAAATACACCCATTATCACAGTGAGACATTATACATTATGAACACAAATAGTTACTTCAAAACTTTTATTGACACGTCATATTTACAGGTTTTTGGTTCATACTTTTTGGTATGAGGCAGGTGTGAAGACTCAATACAACTTTAATTGAGGGCATCTGTACGCACAACTCGTTCTTACCATGCTGTGTTTAGAAAAATGTCTTTACTTTGTATCACACCAATATTGCTGCCCTCGCAGCCCCGAGTCGCTTAGCTATAGGCTAAGTAGCCTAATAAGCAAGTAAGCTAGTCTCTCAGCTATACCAACAGGTGTGCTGTGTGTGTTCTGGTGGATGATAAATGGAGCGATGCGATGGGCCAGCTTATCAAACTTAGGGATGTGACGCTCGAAGCTGACGTTTCGAAACAGTGTCGAGCTTCCGAAACGCAAGTGTTTCGAAAAGTGTTTCGAAGTGTGGTTCAAAACACCCATGTCATGTAACCATGGCTAAGTGAGGCTTCGTGGTGTTTCAATTTGGTTTGGACAGGTGGCACACTTACCGCGCGAGCTAATTACCCGAGTAAACACCTGTTTGATCTAAATTACAAAGTCCCAGAATGCTTAAAAGTCATTCAAACATATCCTATCTTTGTGGGTTTTTTGTGAGGAGAGAGATTTTGAGAGATATAGCGACATATAGCGATTGATAGTGCATTCTTGTGATTGGTAGGTTAGTGATATAGATTAATTGACAGGCTAGAGACCGACAGTGAGCGATAGTTTAGATAGATATAGTCTAGTGACCCTTTGAAATACTGGCAGGAGAGGAGAGGTTTATCCAAACCTAAGTGTGATGGCAAAATATTTTATATGCCAGCAACAAGTGTGCCTTATGAAAGAATTTTTTCCAAGGCTGGGGAGGTTTATTCAAAAACAAGAAACAGATTAAATGCCAAGACGGCAGAACAACTAAATAAAAAATTATGTTGACATACAAAAAATGTGTTGTTTATTTTTCCAATGTTGAACCTGATTAGTCTAACCTGCTTCATTCATGTATCCTTTATTTCCCTACAACATGTTCCCAAAAAAAACCCTGGGCCATAAGCATAGCCTACATTTTAAAACCATTGTAGCATTTTCCTCTCCAGCATATTACAAAGGATAATGTAGGCCTACTATGAAACTGAAATAACAAAACATCTGTAACTGACAGATATAAAAATGTTCTAGTTACTGAAGGCATATACTAGTCTGAACTTTTTAAGCACCAGCAGGGAGTCGAACACCGGCCGCTCCGGCCGAATGCAAGTGTGTTCACCACTCAACCATGTGGCTGTGGACGTAATCTTGTGTTCCATGTTGGCTATTTATATTCTTCGTCTGAAGCAGTTGTGCTTCACAGTCAAAATGTGATGTTAGCAAAACTGGCCACTAGATGTCACCATGGAGTTACGTGTGTCGGATTGTTTCGAAGCCTCGACACAATTCCGGCGCAATTGCTTTGAACGTTTCGTTGTTTCACAAAGCCTCGTTCTGCCCATCCCTAATCAAACTTCCAAGCAGACAGGCGAACGTACTCGTGGTGCTTTTTCCTTCATCAGCTCTTCCTTCGTTCAGTGCTCGCACATCCCACGTTCTTCTTTTCTTCAGGCGTTTCAGGCTTCTTTGGTGGTTGTGTCCTACTTTCAGGCTCGACGTACCGCCCCCAGTTGGTGGGGCAGAGTATCACAGTTAATCCATAGTGCGCAGGCGCTAACCTTAACAATTTAACGTGCATTCAGGACAGCAGAAGTTGGAGTATGCTTCACGTCCACGGCAAAAATGACGCACGTCTTGGACACGCGCAAATGTGACGCACAACCATACCAGAGCCTTAAGGCTGGCTGCTTGGAGTCCGCATCAACGGGGCCTAAACATTTGTTAGCCTAGGCATTTGTCAGCAAAGCCTTTATATATATCCATAGTAGTATAATAGTATTTCTGATATGTTGCTGATTGGATCATAAACGGCCACAGCAACAAAGGGGAATGACTGACTCTTTTTTAACTAGATGTACCGCAGAGCGGTACAAAATATGACCGCCGCCCAGTCCAGCACATTTTTTCCACAAAAATAAATCACGCTGAAAGGCCTATATGATTCTAACTGTCTCACTAAATTGCATTATCCACACTCAATTCTCACTGGTATCTGCTAGACAACAAGTACCAAAACATGATTAGTTCATAGATTTCACATGTAAAATTCATTTTATACAACCCCACCCCCATCTTGCCTGTTCATAATTCTGAGAAATTGTTGAATTGTGTGCATGTATGCGTGTACACGTTTATGTTTATGTGTGTGTGTGTGTGTGTGTGCGTGTGCTTGTGTGTTTGCCTGCGTATGTGTGTTTGTGCATGTGCATGCATGCGTACATATGTCTACTGTGTGAGTATGTGTCATACGTATGATTACTGTGAATGTATGTGTTTGCGTGTGTATCTGTTTATGCACATGTGTGCACATGGAATGGGTTAACATGACCCCTGGAGGCAAACATACGGAAAAATTGGTCATCCTAGGCCCTACGGTTCTCAAGATATTCACAGAAAACTGTGTCTGCCCTACCCTCCTTTCGGGTGGTCCAGTACAGCGGGGGGGCTACAGATCAAAAACGAAAAATGATGGTTCCATGCTATCCATGCCCACCAAGTTTCGTGTACCCCGGTCTTTCAGTGTCCCGGGAATCCTTGTTGGTGTATGGTCACTAAATGTACACATAAATTATTTTATTGTAAGGCCCCCCATGAACGAAAGTTCACAAAACGTGGCATGCATTCGGAGGGTGTCATAATGATCCTACACTTTCAATTTCGTGCAGTTTTGACCATGTCAGCCAGAGATATTGTGATGAAAACACCTAATTTTTTGCTTTTTAATTTTTAACTAGGTGGCGCTATACATGAAATAAGTGGTAATGGGATGGGTTGACATGCCCCCATAAGACCAACATACAAAAAAAAGGTGGACCTCCTAGGCCCTACGGTTCTCGAGATATTCACAGAAAGCTGTCTCTGGCCACCTACAGGCCAGTTGGTGTATAGTAACATAAATTAATTTATTGTGTGGCCCCCCATGAACGTAATTCCACGAAACTTGGTGTGCATTCAGAGGGTGTCATAATGATCCTACACTTCCAATTTCGTGCAGTTTTGACTATGTTAGGTCACAGATACCTGCGATTACAACACCTCATTTTTACTTTTTGTGTTTAACTAGGTGGCTTATACATGAAATGAGTGGTTATGGAATGGGTTGACATGGCCCTTTGAGATCAACATACAAAAAAAAAATGGTCCTCCTAAACCCTACGGTTCTAGGTGATAGGAGATATTCACAGAAAACTGTGTCTGCCCTACCCTCCTTTCAGGGGGTGCAGTTCAGCGGGGGGGCTACAAATCAAAACGAAAAACGATGGTTCCATGCTATCCATATGGGGTTACATGCCCACCAAGTTTCATCTACCCCGGTCTTTCAGTGTCCCGGGAATCCTTGACGGAATTTGGACATGCGAAAAAGGGAAAAAAAAATAAATAAATAAATAAATAAAAAATCTGACTAAACCTATATGACCGCCGCTTCGCTGCGCGGCGGTCATAATAACTGTTACGTTATTTTCTATATTTCTGATATGTTGCTGATTGGATCATAAACGGCCACAGCAATGAAGAAAAGTGAAAGTGATTGATAATGACTGACTGACTGTTATTGTGTTACATGCTCTAAATGTAAAGCACGTTGAGCTGCATTCTGTGTATGAAAGGTGCTATACAAATGAAGCTTATTATTATTATTATTATTATTATTATTGGTTACCTTGTTTCAAGCCATTCTAGCATGGTATTGAAAGCCTGCAGGAAGACCCAGCTCCATTTGCGCCAGTTCTCATTAATATTCAACGAGCTAAGCTGCTTAACTCTGATTGGCTAACAGCTAGTAGGTTTCATCCATAACATGTATTGACCACCGTTATCAACTAATTTTAGCTTCATGGCATGAACTTAGCTTGGCTAGCGAGTGCTAGCATTGTCCAAATGTACATAAAACCTGCTAACGACTTAATTAAACCTGTATAACATAGCACTTCCTTGAGTTGACAATAACATTTTACTTACGGGCACTGGTCGTAGACTGCTGCGATGGTAGCCTACTGCTCCAGGCTTCCACAGCAACCTTTTTGCAAAGCCTGTGGCATTGTTCCAAAAAATAAACTGAAGCCATTTGATTCTCAAGTCTGGGTTCTTGGGCAAAATGCATTGTTGAAGTTCTATTTGTGCATAGTGCACAAGCCCGTTGACATTCAGCCTTGCATAGGCCTACGAAAACTGTCACAGAGCTAAATGAATTTTGTGGGCATGGTCTCAACTGGGCGGGCTCATTAATAGTAATGAGCTCAATCAATTCCACGTCAAACTGAAGAGCTTTTGCAATTGGCCTAATTTCTCTGCTTATTTCTTTTCAGTGGCTAGAGCTGACCAGTAGCTGTTCATTTTCACATTCACAATATAACACATACAGTATGGACCTAACATGTTAAAAAAAATACAAGTAAAAACGGTTTTGTGTGGAAGGGCACCTTTAAACGGACAAATTACTGGCATGCACCAATAACAGTAACCAGCACAAAAGCTCTATATTTTCACTTCCACAGCCCTGCTTCTCTCTGTCTCTTCAAACAGGTCTTTCTTAGGTGCTGTTCAGTGCCAATCTAACAATTTATCCTTCTTCTGTTTTCTTCTGATTACTACTTTTAGGAGTATACCACCAACTGTACAGAAGTGTGTAATAACATGAACTTCATAGAGTCTAGGCTTGTATTAATTAAAAACAAAACAAAAAATCACTTATATTTTTCATTATACCAGTATTATTATGAAAAATAAATAAAGCTTGAAGTCTCTCCCTTGTCATGCCATTTTCTTCAAGTATATCTTGTATTGTGTTCTCTCCTTATCATTCCTGCCACTTTATTCTAAAACCATTATATTTCTCACATGCAAATAGCACATGTTCTACATCTTCATTGTCTTGACATTCTATTCATAAACCCTTTCCCACTATGTAAAGTAGCGTTCAACCCTGTGCGACCTAATAAGTCTGGTGTAGACCACTTCTTCCCTTTGGTTTAAATCCAGTGAAGTAACCCTTTTCCCGGTCTTTTTTTTTTTATTTTATGGTATGTCTAGCATTAAAATCTGCCTCCCATTCACTTTGCCATCTTTGTATAACTTTGGATAACTATGGATTTGGCGTCACCCTTCCCCATTGAAACATTAATTCCTATATATTTGTTTTCCAGCAATCTAACAATTTCCAGCTGAACTCCCAATTAGTGTATGTGCGGACATCCTCAGAGCACCTCCCCATGGTCCTAAAGCCGTTCCAGCATAGCCCTGGTGAAGTATATGCCATCCACAACCTTACCCAATGGGATCTGGCAACGGTTTGCACTAGTGTGACCCCAAGAGCAGCTTGGGGCACCACAATGTGACAAATAAGTCTATCTGAATGTGAAAATATACACTCTGGAATCACACTCATGTTTTTGTATACTAGGAATCACTCTCCCCACACACTCTGTCACACATGATAAACACAAAGGTATTCACTAACTGGCCTAAATGTTCTATTTCAATTTAATTTTCAATTTAATTTCACTTATACACGTCTCATTGTGCTTTATAGAACGTTAAACATTCAGAGAGAGCCCATGAGTAACAGGGGCAAGGAAAAACTCCCTAGAATTGGAGATACATGATAATGAATAGGTTAGTTAGGTGCAGAGAATGTTTTTTTTTTATTTTTTTTTTATTTATTTATTTGCAAACATCATTGACATTACAGAAAATGCAACACTACGACATGCACATGAATACTACATACGACAAACAGACGTACATTACACAAACACATACTGTAACTTAACAAGACATCACATTGACTTGGCTTCCACAAACATAACACAACATAACATTAATAACAGAAAGGCTAAGGATGATTTATGGTCCAGGATGATTACAGATATGATTATCAGGGATGAAATTGATGACCGGAATGAAAAGAAGGGGGATGGGGGTGCGGATGGTAGCTCTAAGAGTGTGAATGAGGTGGTGTTGGGATGGGGGTGGGGATGGGGGGTGAGGGGTAGTGAGTATGTGAGGATGTATGTGTGTGTGTGTGTATGTGCGCATATGTATAAGGCTGGCTTGCTGTTGGGCCAGGGGGAGAGAAGCTGGAACATAGAGAGGGAGGGTTTCAGAGGAGAGGAGTTGTAATTATTCTATTAATGATAAGTATAATAATAGGAATAACTGATTGCCTGGTTGATTGCCTGACTGATTGCCAACCTGGGCACCCATTAATGGCCACAGTTCCACCCAGCCCCTGCAGTTATACTGCGACGAGCTGACAGAGGGGAGGACCTGCGTGCCACCCATCGCCACAGGCCCCCAGCATATGCACACATCCCCCACTACCACGACCAACCACACCTCGCCCCCAGACCTTCACCCAACACGCCACTCTTGACCTAAATATGTACAGTATGTGAATGGCTAGGTTGAGGGGTCTATCTAGAGTGTAGCATTAAAAGAAGTGGGCATGCATGCAGGTGTAGAGAATGTTTAAAGCCACCTGAGGTAAAACCAGTCACAAAAAGTATCGAATTAAATGTTAAATCTTCAAAAAAATAAGCATAATGTGCTTTCCTTGCTGACTGTTTGGAATTATTGTAGTTAATGTAATCTTACTGCTCTTTTGACAGAGAGCACATTACTTTTTCACTTGGAGCATGCCAACACATATGCCATTCACTAAAGTGTAAATAATAATAAAAAAAATGGGGCCCAGTGATGCACATCTGTTAAGCTGATCTTTAATGTATACTTCGGGACGTTGTACTGTATATTTTCAATCCAAACAAGATGTACACCCTGAAACAATTAAGCAGTAAGCCCTGCAAGACCGTACTGTAGGTTTCCAACAGGAAAGATGATTTTAAACACTGTTTTGCATCATGCCTAACACCACCCCTTTGTTGTTCTAGAAATCAGAATGGTTGCCAAGCAACACAAAGACACAGCAACTCTAACTTTTGTATCAATTCATGGTGTATAAATAAATAATGACATGCAGTCAGCATTAAGGGTTGCGTTGGACTTTTCAATGGCATCGAACATGATTCATCGAACATGAATCCTTATCAAGTACCGAAAGTATCCATTTTAGAATGTTAAACTAAACTATGCAAAATCCCCCTTCTGTGTCTCTCTTTGCAGAAAACCCTTCTCTCAGCAGTGAGATGAAAACATGGTTCATTCAAGTTTATTTCCAGTCCTTTGATTTAGTTGTACAATATAGGTGTGGAATTGAAATGTTATTTTAACATTGCATTTGTGTAGAAATGCTGTTTTCCCCTCCATGTATCCCCCTTTCAATGTGTTGAAATGGTGGAAAGAAACAACCCCTGCTCCTCAAGACTACTGTAGCTTTACACTTGCCAACTTATCCAAAAGAAAACATTTTGACTACCATTATCTCTCTTTCTGTCTATTAACTTATAATCATTTGTGTTTTCTGCTCTCTCCCTCCTTTTTTTATTTTTCCCTCCCACTTGTTTTCCCAAGAAAGAATTTGCTTAGACCTTCTGGCTGTGTGGTTTTGACAGGGACTTGGAACGTCTGAAAGTATGTAGACTTACTAAAAAGAGGACAAAGGAATAGACAAAAGGAGAGAAGAGTAACAGAGCAAAGGGAGAACAAAAGGGAATAGTTTTATAGAAAACCACTTTTGGCAGCCAACTAAATGTTGTAGCCCTCTCATGATGTTTGCTTTGTTCCCGAAAAGATGGTGTAACCGTTCTCTTACTCTGTCTATACTGGCAGTCCTGTTGTCTCTTTTCCATGGCCACAGCTTCCATGCAGTTCAGGGTGAGGATTACTATCGGAGGGTCCAGCTAAATCGCGAGCATTATCACCACATACCTGAATCAGACCAGCATGCCCTTGAGAGACACCAGCTGCAGGGCAACAACCGAAGTGGAAAGTCTGCTTTCAGAAAAGCACATAAAACTAGCGCTGAGAGGAATACACAAGCCACTGGGGGATCAGAGACATCAGGTAAACATGTTCCTCTACTTTGCTTAAATTGTCCTTTTAACCCAAAACTTCTATCAGTAAAATTATCTCCACTATAATACTCACTTTCTCAGTAACTCTGATCATCTGACCCTCAGATCATCTGAAACCTTAGAATATTCATTTGGAAAACAATATTACTGCTGAACCTTTGTGGTAAGAGGGATGTAGGGTTAATGAATGATGGCATCTAGAGGGAATACTCATTGTGGGTGTGCCTGTTTCTTGAGCAGTTGTGGGTGGGCCATTTATATTTTGCCAACAGTGTGTGGGTTTAAATACAAACAGAGCCAGGACCAGCTGGCTCAGGGACTCCTTCCACCAGGCAATCAGGCTCAAGGTTTCTTCCGGGAATATGGGAGTTTTTCCTTGCCACTGTTGCCATATGACGTGCTTGTAGGGGGTTAAGGCTGCCAGTCGTCCGGTCGTTGCGTTCCTTAAACGTCTGTAGATAAATTCATATAATCACAACAAATACTAAGAACATACTTAGGCTAACTGCTTAGGGTCCACATCAACGGGGCCTAAGCATTTGTTAGCCTAAGCATTTGTTAGCAAAGCCTATACTACCGCAACAACTTGCTGCGTAAGCCACAAAAATGTATTATTGTTATTATTATTTTCTTCTCTATTATTGTGTTGTTATTATTATTTTCTTCTCTATTATTGTGTTAAATGTTCCAAATGTAAAGCCCTTTGAGCTGCATTCTGTGTATGAACGGTGCTATACAATTAAATCTTATTATTATTATTATTATTATTATTATTTTTAAACACCACCTAAATTCTTTGAGTGTTTCTAGTTGCTTGTTCATTTTTATTGTGTTTTTTCCATTCTGTTTTTACTGCTTTTGTGTGTGGTACAACGGCATGTAACAAGATTGATAACAGCCTGAGGCACAGAAGGAAGGGAAGTCAGAACTGGCAAAAGAGCATCTTTCTCAATTCGCCAACCCATAGTTTCCGGTGGAGGCAGTGCAGGTCTTTGTTGATTTGCTTGGAGCCATACAGCTGCTTAGTAGTGTGCCCTCTTGATATGGAATGATAATGCATCATGGCTTGGAGGCAGTCTCTCCAAAGGAACAGCCTGAGCAAATAGAAAGAGGCCCTGGCCCTGAGCCAGCTTTGAAAACCTCGCAAATAAAGGCTTCCACATCAGCACAGGTGGTACTGCTTAGGTCACCTCTGCACCAGTCTATAACTCATTTTCGACCAAAAATGCAGTTACTGCCTTTTGCCTTTGTAGGGCAGTATTGCAATCTCACAATGGAAAAAATGAGGAAAAATCCAACCTTGAAGGGAAGCGAATTTATTTTGAGAAAAAGATCAATCTCATAAAGAAATAAATATTTTTAACAAAAACATGTCACTCACAATTATTGGCACCCCTGCTTGTCATACCTTAAGCCTCCCTTTTCCAATAAAACAGCTTGTAGATTAAACAGTATTAAACAGTAAAGGGCCTAGGATCGATCCCTGCCTGGCATAGCGCCACCACCTGGCCAAGACGGAAAATGTGCCAGAAATTGGTAATGCCTTTATTGGTTGATCTGAAACTTTACAAAATATTGGATATCATTATTGTGATGATATTCACATGTGTAATTCACATGCCTAATATAGCGCCACCATCTGGCCAAAAAGTGTATCAGAAATGGTCTTTGCTTAAAACGAAAGAATAAATTTTACACATGCACCACGTCGGTGCTTTGTTAGATTCTGAAATGTCACGGGTAGCGGCCCGCAGGTGCTCGGGCCCGTCATTGCCGCTTGCGGCTATATTTAGGGCCCGAGCACCGAAGGGCGCAAGGCCCTATTGTTTTTGTAAGAATTATTATTATTATTAAGTATTATTATTGTTATTCTACTTTTTTGCTTTCCTGTTTTTGAGGTGGTTAACATGGTCGAAAACTCTTGAAATTTGGCACACACGTCAGGTGTCACGCATCGCAGTTAGGTACAAGAGCTTGACCCCGGGCGTGGCCCAGGGACTCGCTAGTGCCCCCTTAGGTGACTGATCTCGTGGTTGGCAAATATTTTGAGGTGGTTAACATAATCGAAAAGTCTTGAAATTTGGCACACACATCAGGTGTCACACAAAGCAGCTAGGTAAAAAAGCTTGGCCCCGGGCATGGCCCAGGGACTCGCCAGCGCCCCCTTAGGTGACTGATCCCGTGGTGGGCATATACTTTCAGCTACACACACCAAATTTGGTAGGTGTCTGTATCTCCCCAAGATGAACTACTTTCGTATGTACAATGCATTAGCCACGCCCAACAGGAAGTGAGGTATTTGGGATTTTGTGCAGACTAATATGTGATGAAATATGTGCTGAATCGTGATCCAAAAGAGGTGCTTCCCATGGGTGAAAACGCATGAAATTTGGCGCACACATCAAGTTATACAGTGAATAGACAAGGATAAAAGCTTGGAACCGGGCATTGCCCAGGAAGTCCATAGCGCCCCCTTATGTCACTGTGACTTGTGGTTGGCATATAGTTTTAGATACACACACCAAATTTGGTGGGTGTATGTAACTCCCAAAAACAAACAACTTTTGTATTAACATGCCATTAGCCACGCCCACAGGAAGTGAGGTAATTGAGAATTTGTGCGTTGTGGACATGATCAATTTTAACGTACTCCTCCTAGACGGTTGATCCGATTCATGTCAAAGTTGGTATACATGACGTTGAGATGTTCCTGATTCTAAATTGTGAAGCCTTTTTTTTTTATATGTTGTACTTAAACAATAAATGTGTCATAATTCACCATGCATGGCTTGAAATGTTTTAAATTTCACAGGTCATTGAAGACCATGTTAATGATAATATTCACATGCCCATAATGCATGTTTGGCATAGCACCACCAACTGGCAACAGAAAGAATGACAATTATGCTGATTTCACATGATCAATTTGAACATACTCCTCCTAGACGGTTTGTCAGATTAATTTGAAATTTGGCAAACATTATGCCAAGATGTCGCTGATGTTAAATTGTGAAGGGATTTGTGAATGTTGTACTATATTTGATATGATTTTAATATCTCACCACATAAACAGGAAATGTGTCATAAATCACAGTGCATTGAATGAATGGTCTGAAACTTCTCAGGTTAATAGATATCATGATTATGATGATATCCAGACACCCAATGGGCCTGCCTGGCATAGCGCCACCACCTGGCCAAGCAGGAAATGTGCCAGAAATGGAAAATGCCTTAAGTGATTGATCTGAAACTTTATAAAATATTGGATATCATTATTGTGATGATATTTACATTCGTAATTCACAGGCCTAGCATAGCGCCACCATCTGGCCAAGCAGGAAATGTGCCAGAAATGCTCTATGCTTTGAATAAATGGTCTGAAACTTTTCAGGTTAATAGATATTATGATTATGATGATATCCAGACACCCAATGGGCCTGCCTGGCATAGCCCCACCACCTGGTCAAGCAGGAAATGTGCCAGAAATGGACAATGCCTTAAGTGATTGATCTGAAAGTTTACAAACATTCTGGATATCATTATTGTGATGATATGCACATGTAATTTCAATGCCTAACATAGCACCACCATCTGGCCAAAAAGTGTATCAGAAATGTTCTTTGCTGAAAATGAATGGTCTGAAATTTCTCAGGTTAATATATTATGATTATGATGACACCAAATGGGCCTGCTTTGCATTACGCCCCCACCTGGCCAAGCAAGTAAATGTGCCAAAAAAAACATGGAAAAACAAATAGCACACACATCAAATATGTACATTTTACACATGCACCACGTCGGTGCTTTGTTAGATTCTGAAATGTCACGGGTTGTGGCCCACAGGTGCTCGGGCCCACCATTGCCGCTTCCGGCTATATTTATTTATATAGTACTTTTCAAGCATTGAGCACAAAGTGCTTACAGACAAACATGAAGAGCATTTTTTTCTATGCACAAAGTGCAACAAAAGTGCTTCACACACAAGACCCAAACAAACAAATAACAAAAATGCCTAACGGAGCGGCGTAATCCCCAGCGTACCCGTCACACGTGAAACATACAACATGTGAAACATTCAAGACGGATAACAAACAAACAATCAAAAACAAATAATAAAAGAAATAATTAAGACATTTTAAAAAGAAAACTCATGTTAACTTAGTAGTCCAATTGGTTGCATCTAGTTAAGCGGCTGAATAGTCCAAGGGCAATGATGAAGGCGCACAGCTGTGTCCAACCCGGAGGATTTAATGTTTTCCTGGCAGTCTGGAGAGCACTGGAAACCCTATTGGAGCACCCTACTGTTTAAACATAGCCTACACAAGGATACAAGGATACAAGGAAGTTTATTGTCACATGCATATAGTTACTGGAAGTAAGAAATGCAGTGAAATTATGTCTGGTGTCAGCCTATTTGTGCATTAATGGGGGGTAAAAGTGCAGTAGAAGAGGGGTTTAGTAGATTAAGTGGCAAGGGCTGCATAAAAAGGTGGGGAGGATTGGGATTGGGTGGAGGGCACCAACAAGGAGCACCCAAGAGCAACAGGGGCAAGGAAAAACTCCCTTACCAAGGAAGAAACCTTGGGCAGATCCACGGCTCAAGGGGCTAACCCAACTGCCAGGGGTCTTGGTGTGTGTGTTGGGGGGATGACAGGGGAGATGGGATAGTGTGCTGTGTATGTGGGGAGAGGGCAGTGTGCAATATGTGTGTTGGAGAAGCTTCCTCAGTTTAAGCTATGTAGCATACACTAATACACAATATGTTACATAAAAGAAAAATGGGGAAATGGGGATCCAAAATCATTGGATACATATATTTTTCTAGCTATTTAGCCTAAACGGCATAGTGCATGGTATTTCCATAACCGCGAGACAGCACTTCACGATGACGGCAATGAGTAGTTAACAGACAAGACGCAATCTATCTGAATATCTGCAATCTAGCAATCTATCTAAAATAACACCTATTTGAAGCCCATTTTTCTTTTATGTAATATTGTGTATTAGTGTAGGCTACATAGCTTAAACTGTGTAGGCTATGTTTAAACAGTAGGGCCTACTGCAAGTTTAATGTCAGCATGTCGAATTTAAAGTCCACACGTCGAGATTAAAGTAGATATGATATTTCAACTTTATTCTCGAAATGTCGAGTTTAATGTCGACATGCTGACTTTAAAGTCAACATGTCGAGTTTAATCTCGCCATGGCAAAAATATTTGTTTTCTTCATGTTCTTTCAGTAGCTGGCATTTCTAAAACAAGAGTTATTTGCAAGTGTGTTGTTAATGTTCAGTCTTATTTTTTTTAATTTTGCTACTGAAAAAGAATGCAAACTCCTCACATTTGTCAACTGAGAAAAGTTCTGGTGTTATGTCAGTTGGGGGATTTGTTAACCTCTCAACAGTGGAGAAAAGCACACGAGCATTATTTATATTCCTGTTTATAATGTCAGAGAAAAAGTTCTGCCTTGCCTTGCAAATTGCATTGTTATACTGGCGTAGCATGTCTTTATGAATTTGGTAGTCAATTTGTAGCTTGGTCTTGTGCCATTTTCTCTCTGTTTTCCTGCATTCTCTTTTGGCTTGTTTAATCACTGGATTGTGTCTCCATGGTGCAGTTTGCTTGTTGTTAACTTTTTTCATTTTTACTGGGGCAATGTCATCCATGATTTGTCTCATGTTTTCTGTGAAGCTATTCGTCAGGTCATCTACAGAGTTTGACCGAGGTGGGTTGTGAGAGAATGCTTGCTCAAACAGGGCAATGGTATTCTCATTTATGATTCTCTTTCCTACAGTCCAAGACAAATTCTGAGAAAGGGGGAACATACGCACATCAAAGAAAACACAGAAATGATCAGATACAGCCAGATCCATAACATTTGTAGAAACATTTAAACCTTTGGTAATGACAAGGTCAAGAGTATGTCCATGTGAGTGTGTTGGCCCCTGTACATGCTGTGTTAGATCAAATGTGTCCATGTGCATGACAAAATCTCTTGTGTTGTTGTTCTCTGCATTATCTATATGCAAATTAAAATCCCCTGTGATAATAATGGATTCAAACTCTAAGCAAATATTTGACAGCAGTTCACAAAATTCTTCAAGAAACATTTTTACTGACTGTCTTGGAGGCCTATAAATGGTCACAATTAGTATGTTGGTCACTTTACAAGTGAACAAAGTTATTCAAAGGATGTGAAGTCCCCAAAAAATACCTGCTTGCACTGAAAAGATTCTTTAAATATTGTGGCGATTCCTCCCCCTTTCTTCTTGTCACGGGCAATGCTCATGAACTTAAAATTTGGGGGAGCAGATTCAATCAGGGTAACAACAGGCATGATCAAGCCATGTTTCAGTTAAAAGCATAAAATCAAGTGAGTGCATACATATCAGATCCTTAATTAAAAATGTCTTGTTTGAGAGTGACCTGACATTTAGTAGAGCTAATCTTACAGTAGTGGTAATTGGGAAGGTCATTTGCACAGGTGTATACAGATTTTGTTTTGGGACTGCTTTTAAATTGGACTGATTTACCCTGTTCAGTCGCCATCTTATGCCGTCTTTGAACACTAGTTATCAGTACAGTGATGGGGAATTGGGACGTGGGTGATGCCTGGAGGGATATGGGGAGGTATCAGGAGCCGGAGGCTCTGATGCTGCATTCAGTCAATCAGTTCTCGAATAGCGTGGGGCTGTCTGAACAGCATACAGCACATTTGCTGCCAGTAGACGTGCACCAGTGATGTTTGGGTGAATTCCGCCGCGTTTAAAAAGAGTGTCTTTCTGCCAAAATACGTTGAAATTGTCGATAAAACCCACACCGTGCTCTCTGCAAGTATGCTGAAGCCAGTGACTGAGGCTAAGAATTCTGCTAAAACGTTCATCTCCATGCCCTGCAGTTGAAATTGGGCCTGAAATAAAAACAGACTTTCCACATTTTTTTAAAAGTCCCATGAGAGCCAGAAAAATCAGTCTTTGTTAATTCCAACTCCCGACGGCCAGTATCATTTGACCAGGGTTGGGTCAGATTATTTTGAAATGGTAATCCATTACTGACTACAAATTACATGGCTATTTTTGTAATCAGTAACGTAATCAGTTGGATTACCAAAAACATGTAACGTAATCTGATTACTTTAGGATTAATTTTAGATTACTTCAATAATGTCCCTTAAGTAAAAGACACCATCACTGAATGGATGAAAGAATTCTCATTTTATTTTTCTCTTCATTATTTCATTACATCTAAGAAATCTCTTTGCTCTGATTAAAGCATTCCTGTGTGAATTAACTGATCTTTGCAGCAGCAGCAGCAGCAGCAGCAGCAGCAGCAGCAGCAGCAGCAGCAGCAGCAGCAGCAGCAGCAGCAGCAGCAGCAGCAGCAGCAGCAGCAGCAGCAGCAGCAGCAGCACTCGATGTTGGCGTAGTGCCTTCCCTCACGGTAGCAGCAGCAGGAGCAGCACCAGCAGCAACGCCGGATGTCGGCGAAGTCGGGCCATCCCTCACAGCGGCAGCAGCAGCAGCAGCAGCAGCAGCAGCAGCAGCAGCAGCAGCAGCAGCAGCAGCAGCAGCAGCAGCAGCAGCAGCAGCAGCAGCAGCAGCAGCAGCAGCAGCAGCAGCAGCAGCAGCAGCAGCAGCAGCAGCAGCAGCAGCAGCAGCAGCAGCAGCAGCACTCGATGTTGGCGTAGTGCCTTCCCTCACGGTAGCAGCAGCAGGAGCAGCACCAGCAGCAACGCCGGATGTCGGCGAAGTCGGGCCATCCCTCACAGCGGCAGCAGCAGCAGCAGCAGCAGCAGCAGCAGCAGCAGCAGCAGCAGCAGCAGCAGCAGCAGCAGCAGCAGCAGCAGCTTTTCGATGTTGGCGTAGTGCCTTCCCTCACGGTAGCAGCGGCAGCAGCAGCAGCAGCAGCAGCAGCAGCACTCGATGTTGGCGTAGTGCCTTCCCTCACGGTAGCAGCAGCAGGAGCAGCACCAGCAGCAACGCCGGATGTCGGCGAAGTCGGGCCATCCCTCACAGCGGCAGCAGCAGCAGCAGCAGCAGCAGCAGCAGCAGCAGCAGCAGCAGCAGCAGCAGCAGCAGCAGCAGCAGCAGCAGCAGCAGCAGCAGCAGCAGCAGCAGCAGCAGCAGCAGCAGCAGCAGCAGCAGCAGCAGCAGCAGCAGCAGCAGCAGCAGCAGCAGCAGCAGCAGCAGCAGCAGCAGCAGCAGCAGCAGCAGCAGCAGCAGCAGCAGCAGCAGCAGCAGCAGCAGCAGCAGCAGCAGCAGCAGCAGCAGCAGCACTCGATGTTGGCGTAGTGCCTTCCCTCACGGTAGCAGCGGCAGCAGCAGCAGCAGCAGCAGCAGCAGCAGCAGCAGCAGCAGCAGCAGCAGCAGCAGCAGCAGCAGCAGCAGCAGCAGCAGCAGCAGCAGCAGCAGCAGCAGCAGCAGCAGCAGCAGCAGCAGCAGCAGCAGCAGCAGCAGCAGCAGCAGCAGCAGCAGCAGCAGCAGCAGCAGCAGCAGCAGCAGCAGCAGCAGCACTCGATGTTGGCGTAGTGCCTTCCCTCACGGTAGCAGCGGCAGCAGCAGCAGCAGCAGCAGCAGCAGCAGCAGCAGCAGCAGCAGCAGCAGCAGCAGCACTCGATGTTGGCGTAGTGCCTTCCCTCACGGTAGCAGCAGCAGGAGCAGCACCAGCAGCAACGTCGGATGTCGAAGGGGAAGTCGGGCCATCCCTCACAGCGGCAGCAGCAGCAGCAGCAGAGGCAGCAGCAGCAGCAGCAGCAGCAGCAGCAGCAGCAGCAGCAGCAGCAGCAGCAGCAGCAGCAGCAGCCAGCGCAGCAGCAGCAGCAGCAGCAGAGGCAGCAGCACTGGACGTCGACGGAGAAACCAGGCCATCCCTCACGGGCGCAGCAGCAGCAGCAGCACTCGATGTTGACGTAGGGCCTTCCCTCACGGTAGCAGCGCAGCAGCAGCAGCAGCACTCGATGTTGACGTAGTGCCTTCCCTCACGGTAGCAGCAGCAGGAGCAGCACCAGCACTGGATGTCAACGTAGATGCCGGGCCATCGTCCACCAGTGGATTCTGTGGCTGGATGTTTGTAGAGTTGACGATGGAGAGGGCACTGTACCGGTTTGAGAGAGGCAGACGAGGTAGGCCTACGTTTCTGCTGGAGCACTTCTTACCGCGGCGTGTCATGTTAGCCTCAGTCCATGGCTGGAAACGGGGCGCCGAAGAGATGGGCAATGGTCGGTGTGCTGGATCCAACAGGATATAGTGTCTTGAATGGTTGCTCTCAGGAGTGACTCAGAAAGTCACGCAGACAACTGTCTCACTCTCAAGACACTAACTTATAGCTGTCTCACTCCCAGGGTACTAAGCTACACAATAACATAATGGGAATTTGTTGTCTAGCTCCTTTTATGTATCATGGACCGATTTGTTTCCTATTTTTTTTGTCACGGACCGGGCGGGGGTCGTTCCATGTTACATGTTCCATATGTGTTGTGCATGCGCATTACTTGAAAACAACTAGCTCCAGTTATGTATGAACAGTGAAGGTAACGATCTCTTAAACATGTGAAAAACGTGAACTTGAAGAAGTGAAATTGAACAATATTAACTATGAAAATTACTTGAAGCTACATCTATGTAGTGTGAACATGCTTAACAAAATATGGGAACTAAACGTGCATTACGAATATAATCAGTGGGAGCCCTGTGCTTGTTTCCCAGCAATAAGAAGGTTCCATCTGGGGGTGATGGAAGACAGTGACACCCTCAGTGTGTTTGAAATGTCCAATCGATTGCGCAATTTGGTCTTAGTTGCAGTCATTGCCGAAAACCCGGCCTCGCATAGATACGTGGTGGGAAATGGTAGCAACGTTTTCAGCGCTTTTACGGCTATCTCGGGATATTCTGCTTTGGTTTTGATCCAAAAACCCGCCAGAGAGGTTTCTTTATACACACTCTTAAGACCACAGTCATTTGCAATTTCGATCAACTGCTCATCCTCCTGCTCATCCTCCTCCTGCTGACAAGTTAGCACTATTCAATATTGACAAATGGGTTGCGGACCCACTCATTGGTTTGCCGTGGATCTTTGGAGGATGGGAAGTAACGCTCAAACTCATTTGAAAGCGCAACAAGGTGATGCGCACCAGCTGCGAGAGAAAGGGGGGGGCAGGGGGAGCACTGCCCCCCCTGGTGGAAACGGGTAATTGCATTGTTTCAAAAATTAGTGAAATAGGCCTACTGTACGTTTGGCATGACCAGATATTTTAAAAATAATTTAAATAACACAAAACAACGATTTAAGGAACGGGCTATGCGGTTGATGATGGGAGCAGCCAGGTTTTCTTCTCTTGCAATCCTTCACATCGAAAGCGACATTACGGCCAACCTGACGAGGCATGCAGGACGCAAAAAACGAAAATTACTGTTGCACTAGCATAGACATCTTGCCGTGCCAACGTTGCAATAAAGGTTGCCTAAATACCATGTATATAAATGTCCTGTCAGCTTACTAATTGATTTTGCGTTGTGTGTAGATTTGGACTTTTTATTCCACTTTGTTTAAACAGCAAAGTGGCGAAGCCTTGTTCACCTGTTTGGAACTGGCTGGTGAATGTGACGCGCGCAGGCCTGGCTAGATGACCCTTTTTGTGCATCTAGGCCTACTGATCGCTGATTACTTTTTTTTGTGTCATTGGATTACAGCAAAATATGAATATTTTTTTCTTAACGTAATGGCGTGATTGCGCTTTGTTTCTGCGTTTGGAGAGGCATCAGACTGTGAACACTTCCTTTGATTCTTGGAGTTCTCGCTATGATTTAGGTATGCCCTGCACTCAATAGTCTACAGTTTGGAGTTTACTTACTTTGCCTTTGTAAAATCGAATTTGAGTTTTCAATGACTTGTTCTCCTTAAGCTAAGCATACATGAATCGAATCATCTTATTATTTAAAACTCCACTCTGGAGTCAGGTGGCTCGCATGCCAGCAGCACTCTTGAGACGGGGTGTACCAATGTTCCACAAGCACAGCTAAGCTAGCTGGCATCATTTACACTAGGCTATATAGTTCGTTTTTAATAGCAAACAGAAATGTCAAGATGGCAACAGGACATTACATTCTTTAATTGACAAAATATGATTGTACAAAATATTCAATCAATGTGGCGCAAATGAGGCTAGAGGCGGTGGATTAATTTATCAAAAGTGAGCAGCAACCAGACTCTATGGGCTAAGCCCCGAATGTTTTCAACTGCTAGGCGACACCCCTGTCTATTGCGTTTCAAGACAACCGTGCTGCATTGGGTTTCATAAGGACGAATTGTTAAATTGTTACAATGTAATTATTTAGCATGTTTGTTTTCTTCATATGTGCTCATGCTGTGTTCCCCAGGTGGTAGGCCAGGTCTCAGCTGCTACAATTATTTATTTATTTTTTGTCTGCCCCCCTGGCTCGACTGTCAAACTCCGCCTATGGAAAGGGCCCTGCCTCAGTCTCTCCCAAAACCCCCACTACTGTTTGGAACATATCAAATACACCCCGGTCCACTCGTCGTCCCCAGAAATCAAGCTTGGCTTTAAATTCAGCGACTTTATCTGCCAGTTTAAAGACAGTCTTCATTCTCCCCTGGTTGAGGTCATTAAGCAACCCGAATATGTCACACAGGTAAGCGAGTTTTGACACCCAGTCCTCATCACTAAAATGTGCAGCTGACTTTTTTTCTGTAAGAAATCTCTGCAGCGGCTCTCGCAACTCAAACACTCTGGCCAGTGACCTGCTAAAGATGCTTGTTTTTTGTTGCTCATTCTAGCACATACATGTCAAAGTCAAGGCCCAAATGAATTATCTACAGCCCCCGGGATTATATTTGATTAGTATTAGAACCGGCCCGTAGGCCACAGCCGCCGGCTGCTGTTTTGCGCATCAATACTCCAGTCCCCACAATGCAACGGTAGCCCACGAACTCACTGCGGCGGCGCAAGTGGGCCTCGGCTTCATTATTCATCAGTATTCAGTCAGGACAGATGTGAACTTTCAGCTACCCCCCTCCCCAGTGTTGTGCCTGAACGCGTTCATTGAACGAAAGTCATATATATTTTGAGCGAACGTGAACTGAATGTACTGTATTAGGCTACTACTGCCTGATGAACGTTACTGTGAACTCGTTCATTCTGGTGTCTGTAAACGGCACGCTTTTTCAGTTTAACTTCGTTGAATAGGGTGCCAGATTTCTACAGAGCCTTCCACGCGAAAACCCGGCCAGTACACACCGTAAAAAGGCCTTAATATGGTAGCAATATTAGCAAGGTAACTACCTAAGCTTTATGCCACAATGCTTACATACCCAGAAGTTGAAGCTTCTGTCATACAAATTAACATCCCCCTGAATGTCCATACGAAAATGTTCATCATGTAATGTCAACTATTTAACTAGTTAGACTGATGATGCAAAGTTTGCTAGCAAGTAAGCTAATATGGAAAGTTCGCTAGCAAGTTAGCTATGGCTAAGATGGAGAGTCTGTTTGGGGAATGTGTTGTGTTTTACGCATATCGCCATCTAGCTTGGCGAGTAAAACATTAATACTTTGGCCTACGACAGTGTTTCTCAAACTTTTCAGTTTCAGGACCACTTAACTAACCCTAGCTAAAAAAAAAAAAAGATTAGACCTACTTCAACAGTAGGCCTAGCCTATAATTAGTCTACACAATAGGCCTACTCACTGAACCACCTTGCTTATTGTCTTTGCACTTTGCTTATTGTGTGGATTCACACTGTATGATTTAAACTGGCATATCTTACATAGACAGTGTTGCAGAACTGTTTTTACATACAAGTTGGTTCAATATTGCAAACAACTCATTCATCTACATTATATTTTACCACGCCTGCTCAATGGACCACTTGGGATAGCTTTATGGACCACCAGTGATCCCGGACCACACTTTGAGAAACACTGGTCTACGAATATGACAGTGGTCCAGTCAAATCTTTTACTGTCTATGGTCAAATCTCAGTCGAGCTATAACTGTAGATCGACTGACCTGTGCATGTAAACATACTGACTGACAAAAAATCAGAATGAGTAATTATTACAGACGAGTAGCCCTGTGGACACACAATATTGTTGGAAAATTGAGATGTGTGAAACACTATTTGACTCGAATGGTAATCAGAAATAATTTGTTATAAAAAAAAAGACTAAAATGTGTTGACTAAAACTGACTAAGACTAAGATACCTTTAGTTTTCTTTTGACTAAAATTAGACTAAAATGACGAGACCTTTAGTCGACTAAAACTTGACTAACAAAAATGATATTTGAATGACTAAATATGACAAAGACTAAAAAGGACATTATCACAAGACTAAGACTAAATTAAAAATAGGTGACAAAATTAACACTAGATGCTTGCATGAGGGAAACAACGGCACCCATATAACTGCTGTTGTTTTGAGAAGTCTCATGCAAGCATCATGCAACAATGCAAAAACAATAGAACTATTGTAGGCCTAATTATATTTTACATTAGTAAAGCAGTACTCTGATGTGCATGTTTTCACAAACTTTTGGGAACAATCTTAGCACTTTAAACATTGTTTTGAAGTGCATGTATAGCAATATAGTATAAAAATAATAATAATTGTGATATCATTATGATAATTTGATGGGGGGTGGGTTCATGTAGGTGGGCCCTATGTGTCAGGGTTGCAGTATGGAGAGCTGGACCGAGGCGCAGGGCAAGTCGAGAACGAGGCACACTTAAGCTTGAAACCAGGAATCTTTAATGCAAATGCACACTACAACCACGAAACAACATCAACAATGACCGACAGGGGACTGAGGGAAGACAGAGGGTTTAAATACACAGGGGTTAAACAAGGCTAACAAGGCACAAGTGGACAAGAAACAAGAGACAGGTGAACACAGGGCTGGAAATCATAATTAAACTAGCAGACTAATAATGAGGAACAGGTGAGGGGCGGAGACACAGGGAACTGAGACATGGCAAGACAAACAAAGGAGCACATGGCTGACAGGAACTAAAACACAGGGACAGGAAGTACACAGGAGCACATGGCACAGGAGGTAAACAAAGTAGGGACAGGGAACACAGGATCGTTACAGTACCCCCCCCTTTAAGGGCCGGATTCCAGACGGCCCAACAGAAAAAAAGGGAGAAGTCCAAGCAGGGTGGGTGGAGGGGGCCAAAGGCATGAGGGTCAGGCGGGCGGCCGGGTGGACGGCTGGTCAGGGACAGCGGTTCAGGCGGGCGGCCGGTCAGGGAAGGCAGTTCAGGCAGGCGGCCCGATAGACTGCCGGTCATGGACGGCGGTTCAGGCGGGCGGCCGGGTGGACGGCCAGTCAGAGCCAGAGACTGTGTCGGAGCTGGATCGAAAGCCTGAGTCGGAGCTGGAGCAGGATCAGGTGCCGGAGACGGAGCCGGATCAGGAGCCAGAGCTGGAACTGGAGCCGGGACTGGAGCCAGAGTCGGTACTGGTGCTTCAGCCGGTGCAGGAGTCTGACTTGGGGCTGGAGAGGGAGCTGGAGCCGGAGCCAGAATCGGTGCTGGAGCTGGAATCGGGGGGTGGAGCCAGAATTGGGACTCGAGGCAGGAGCTGGAGCAGGGACTGGAGCAGGAACGGGGACTGGAGTCATGGGAGCAGGGCGGTCAGGAATAGGAAGGGCCCAGAAGTCGCAGGGAGTTGGCACAGGAGCGAGACGAGGAGGCGAGGAGCCGAAGAGCCGGGACTGGAGGGCATCGAGGAGGCGGGACTGGAAGGCATCGAGGAGATGGGATTGGAGCTGGAATGGGAGAGGGACCCGGCCATTCCTCCCCAGAGGCCCAGTCGTCCTCGTCGGAGGCCCAGTCATCCTCGTCGGAGCCCCAGTCGTCCTCATCGGAGGCCCAATCGTCCTCCAAGGCACTGGGGAACCGTCTGATGGCGAGCCGGGTTCCCCAAAAGGCCTACTTCCCAAAATCACCAGACAAATTAGCAATGTACTTGCCTGCTGGGTCCTTGTTCTGGTCGGTCATTCTGTCAGGGTTGCAGTATGGAGAGCTGGACCGAGGCGCAGGGCAAGTTGAGAACGCGGCACACTTAAACTTGTAACCAGGAATCTTTAATGCCAATGCACACTACAACCACGAAACAACATCAACAATGACCAACCGGGGACTGAGGGAAGACAGAGGGTTTAAATACACAGGGGTTAAACAAGGCTAACAAGGCACAAGTGGACAAGAAACAAGAGACAGGTGAACACAGGGATGGAAATCATAATTAAACTAGCAGACTAATAATGAATAACAGGTGAGGGGCGGAGACACAGGGAACTGAGACATGGCAAGACAAACAAAGGAGCACATGGCTGACAGGAACTAAAACACAGGGACAGGAAGTACACAGGAGCACATGGCACAGGAGGTAAACAAAGTAGGGACAGGGAACACAGGATCGTTACACTATGAAGGATTATTGGTGCTTCACTCCCCTCCCTGAAGGACATTTACACCACCCACCTCACCCGCAAGGCGACCAAAATTGTGAGTGATGCAAGTCACCCCGCTCACAATCTGTTTGATCTACTGCCCTCTGGGAAGAGGTACAGAAGCCTGCGCCCCCAAGCACTACCAGACTCACCAACAGCTTCATACACCAAGCCGTATGGATGCTGAACTCTCTCCCTCCTCTCCCCCCCACCCCCTCAGCTACATAACATCCTGGACATTGGACCCAAAATGGCCGCCTGCACTACTCCACTTGCACACTTGCACACTTGTACACTTTACAACTGGTGTTGTTGTCCTGAAACACAACACTTCTGCTGCTCTTACATAACTTGCACCACTATGCCACTTTCTTCTTACTTAGGTCAAACAGAACTACCCAAGCCTTTTATTGGCCTGAATTTGCACTAGTATTTTTATTGACTGTCTATGCACAATTTCAACCACATTTTGCTGCTCTTATTTTTTCATTATTATATGTGCCCTCTTATTTACTTATTTACTTACTTTTTTGTTTACTTGAATGTTATGTTTGTCTGTGGACCTAAATTGGTAAAATATGTCTTGTCTTCACCGTGGGATAGTGAGAAACGTAATTTCGATCTCTTTGTATGTCTGGAACATGTGAAGAAATTGACAATAAAGCTGACTTTGACTTTGACTTTGACTTTGATGACCTCAAAGTATGCCTTGACTGGGCCTCAGGTCAAAGAAGTTTGAGAAAGGCTGATGTAGACGACAAAGCAGCAAGGAGGCATCATATGATCATTTAAACAAGTTTTATGACAAGGTCGGTGAGGATGGGGAAAATCGTACATTTGTGCAAACTTCGCACTTCAGTCATAGTCATTATTCATTTAATCATTAAATAAAATACAGTACACGTCTTGGTTCAATAGGTTACGTGCAGTCATTTTAATATGTTTTAATAAACATTGAACCAGTCCGGCCCTCGGCTTGTAGCAAATTAGTTTTTTTGGCCCTCTAATGTATTTGACTTTGACATCCCTGTTCTAGCAGTTTAGCTAACTTCGTGTGACACTACCACTGTTCGCTAAGAAGGTGAAGTGAGCTGACCTGAGGCTGTGCAGCGCTGAAGGCAATATGTAAAAGTGTTGAAGGCGGGACAGACAGACGTAAGAAAATAGACCTTGCAAAATGCAAACATGCGTGCAATTAAACAACTGCATATAGGCCTATGTCTTGTAAAAACGTGACATTATGGCAAATTAAATTTAATTTAGTTTGCATGGATTTTTTTTTTTAACTTGTGTCGTAGGCTACGGCCCGGTTAGGAATGTCCCGCGGCTCGGTGGTTGGGGACCGCTGGTCTAGCTCATTGGTTCCCAAAGACTGGGTTGCGGTCGTAGGAGATTTTATTTGGGTCGCTGTGGTGTGAAATCCAAATTAAATAATACAACATCAAAAGAAGTCCGCACACTGTGGATGTATACTGCAGATGATGGCTTTAATGCACTCCGGAGCATTAGTGAAGCAAGCAAGTAAGTGAAAGCAAAGTAAGATAACATCCTCTGGCTGTTGTCCAGCCTTTATACCCCTTCAAACCTTATCTATGCCATTTTCTGCCAGGCCTGCTCTTTCACTTAAACCAGTCTTCCTTTCCCACACTGAACATACTACAGACTTCAGTTTCACAAAACAATGATATTACACAGAATAAAGATCCTACATAAAAGATATATAAACTAAAGGATATATTTCAATAAAGCCCACGACATTCCCCCCTTTGAGCGCAAACCTGTGCTCACTTATGCAGCAAGATCAAACATTTATCACTATTTTAACACATCCCCTACTATCAAGTAAATACAGCTGCTAAGCTGAGTCACATTACAAACAGTCAGCTAAGCAAACCAGTTAACACAGCAGCAACTATGACATTAAGCAATTGTCCCCAATACCACTGCTAAACATAAAACACTTATATTAGTACTGTTATTACACCCTTGAACCAACCCTCACTTAAATCAAATCCAATAGTGTAGTGTTATTATCAAATAGAATGGCAAGTTTCAAATCCTCTCGGTGGAAGCGAAACCCTTAAGGGAAAACCTCTTTTTTGTGATGCGTTTTGGCAGAGTGAGTGTGCATGTGTACCAACGTCTCTGGAGAGAAGGCGCGCAATTTGAACAAGAAATCGGTTCTCAAACGGAAGTTTTCATTGCAACAATTAGCTAGTTTCATGCACCAGGGTGTAAATAGCATACAGTACTATATACACCAGGGTACGAATAGCATCCACTTCTAACTATACATGGATGCAAACAGCATACCTTATTTAGAGTGTTTATCACACAGCTGAGCTATTCACACCCTGTTACGTAACAACAAAAAAACATGTTGCTTGTTTTTTTTTAATATTATTATTACGTTGTGTGATCAATATGCCAGAATAAATGTACAGGGGTGCAAATAGCATACAGCTCCCACTGATATTTGTACCAGACGGGGTATTAATAGAACACATTGCTGTGTGCACCGGGGTACGAATAGCATACATTGATATTTGTACCAGATGGTGTACTAATAGGACACATTGCTGTGTGCACCGGGGTACGAATAGAATTCTTCTATTTAAGGATAAGGATATATACTCTTTTGATCCCGTGAGGGAAATTTGGTCTCTGCATTTAACCCAATCCGTGAATTAGTGAAACACACACAGCACACAGTGTACACACAGTGAGGTGAAGCACACACTAATCCCGGCGCAGTGAGCTGCCTGCATCAACAGCGGCGCTTGGGGAGCAGTGAGGGGTTAGGTGCCTTGCTTAAGGGCACTTCAGCCGAGGCCCACTGGTCGGGGCTCGAACCGGCAACCCTCTGGTTACAAGTCCAGAGTGCTAACCAGTAGGCCACGGCTGCCCAGGGTACGAATAGCATACACTGCTAATTGTACCAGGGGTGCAAATAGCCCTACCCTATTAATGTCCAGAGGGTCAAGGTGGGGTCATCCACTGCTCACATGCACCCCACCCTGTGCTCGCCCACTGGGTGGACTCTGTGCCCCCAGGTTTCTGTATGGCCCACACTGTGGGGGTGCACTGCAGACCACCCTGTTCTGAACATAATGCATATATTAGTTACCCATCTCACTTTCTTCTAAACTGTTTATTATGATCTTTCTAAATTATGTACAGTACACTATATGTTTGTACATTTATATGGGGTTTTTTGACATCTAAGAATCTATTTATAGTGGATGGAATCCACTATCTTGAAATCTCCTGGCTTCTTCTTATTATTATTACAGTGCATGAAAATGCACTGTACTGTTCTTCCTAGGCAACTTCAACAACTTCTTATTATTATTATTCCGCTTACCACTTTTTCCGTACGCTATTTCTCTTGAACAGTTTAACTTAGAAACTTCATTCAAACTTTGTAACGTAGGTATTCAAACGGACCAAGCTCCTATGTCTTTTCAACTTTGAAACTTTTATACTTTTTAAACTATTAAAGAAAAACTTTTTAAAAATCCCCATAGACTTAACATTGCCGATTGTGACATCATAATACGGCCGTTAAGCAATTAGAATCCTATGGCAGGTGTTCAGGCCACCTGCAGCCTCAGGCTTTAAGCATACAATCTGGGTCAATTAAGAGTACACATCCTATTCAACTGTTTCCTCTGCCCAAAACTGTTTCAAAATAAAAGTCCTCACTACAATAATCCACTGTTAAACAATGTAACCCATTAAACTACTGAACTTTTTACATTCAACTTTTAAACGGTCTACTTTTAAACTATCATTAAACGATCTATCTATTAAACTAGCTGTCTATCAACAACTTTTAACTTGTCATCAACTATGTCAACACTTGTCATCAACTATGACTCCTAACCACTGTAGCTAGTTAGCATGTTAGCATAGTTAGCATTTTTAACAAAACTGCTAAAAATGATTAGCTAGGTTAGCTAAGTCATATGGTTATCATAGTTAGCATGTTAACATTGTTAGCATGCTAGTTATCATAGTTAGCATAACTACTAAAAATGATTAGCTAGGTTAGCTAAGTCACATGGCTAGCATAGTTAGCATTGTTAGCATGTTAATTAGCATATTTAGCATAGCTACTAAAAATGATTAGCTAGGTTAGCTAAGTCACATGGTTAGCATTGTTAGCATGCTAGTTAACATAGTTAGCAAAACTGCTAAAATGATTAGCTAGGTTAGCTAAGTCATATGGTTAGCATAGTTAGCATGTTAACATTGTTAGCATATTAATTAGCATAGTTAGTATAGCTACTAAAAATGATTAGCTAGGTTAGCTAAGTCACATGGTTAGCATAGTTACCATGTTAACATTGTTAGCATAACTACTAAAAATGATAAGCTAAGTTAGCTAAGTCACATGGTTAGTATAGTTAACATTGTTAGCATGCTAGTTAGCATTGTTAGCATAATTATCATTATAGTTTTGACTAAACTATTAGAAAACATTAGCTAAGTTAGCTAAGTAATATGGTTAGCATAGTTAGCATTGTTAGTATAACTGCTAAAAATGAAAAGCTAAGTCACATGGTTAACATGTTAGCATTCTTAGTATTTTAGCATAACTGTTATAAATTATTAGCTAAGTTACATAGTTAGCATTGTTAACATAGTTAACAGCATTACCATTATTAACATTTCAAAAAAACATTAGCTAAATTAACTAAGTTAAGCAACTTGGTTAGCATTATTATCTTTGTTAACATAGTTAGCATAACTGCTAGAAAACATTAGAGCCATTCCAACTGTCAGTTATCGTCAACTATCTACCTAAATTTAACCTTACACTATCTACCTATCTATTTAACTGTTCAGTCATTCCAACTATATTAAACCTCATCTACTAAGCAACCAATATAGTTTGTTTTTACAAACTCTGTTTTTAGACCTGAGCTGTGCTGTGTGAAAATTAAGATTCTTAGTTATGTCTAAAACTGATCATCTGAAGGGCTGAATCTTGTTCTTCAGTCTATATCACCATCAAAATTGACCTATTTATTACAATTAACTGAGACCTCTAGCTCTTGCTGCCATTTCAGAATTACCACTGATAAATAGATTTGTCTTAGGATAATATGATTGGCATTATCAAGTTCTGTATATATATACACACACAACAGTGTTTTTTTTACTTCAAGCTTACATTGGTTGTTAAGTGTTCATTAGTGTATTCTGAGTATCATTCTGCTGTATTAAAACAAACAGTTGGAATGGCTCTAATGTTTGCTTGTAGTTATGTTAACTATGTTAACAAAGATAATAATGTTAACCAAGTTAATTTAACTTATGTTTTCTAGCTTTTTTTAAATGTTTTCTAGCAGTTTTTTTAAAATATTAATAATGCTAATGCTTTATAGCAGTTATGCTAAAATACTAAGAATGTTACCATGCTAACCATGTGACTTAGCTAACTTAGCTATTCATTTTTAGCAGTTATGCTAACAATGTTAACTATGCTAACCATGTGACTTAGCTAACTTAGCTTATCATTTTTAGTAGTTATGCTAACGATGCTAACATGGTAACTATGCTAACCATGTGACTTAGCTAACCTAGCTAATCATTTTTAGCAGTTTTGCTAACTATGCATTTTTAACAATGCATGCTTTGCTTACCATGTGACTTAGCTAACCTAGCTAATCCTTTTTAGCAGTTATGTTAACTAACGCTAACAATATTAACATGCTAACTATGCTAACTATGTGACTTAGCTAACCATGTCACTTTTAGCTAACCTAACTATGCTAATCCTTTTTTCCAAGATGTTATGCTAACTAACATGCTAACTAGCATGTTAACAATGTTAACATGCTAACTATGTTAACCATGTGACTTAGCTAACCTAGCTAATCATTTTTAGCAGTTATGCTAACTATCATGCTAACTATGCTAACCATGTTACTTAGCTGACTTAGCTAATAATTTTTAGCAGTTATGCTAACTATGTTAACTAACATGCTAACTATGCTAACCATAACTAACTAACTAGCTACAGTGGATAGGAGTCATAGTTGATGACAAATAACAGTTACAATGGCTGATATTCAGTAGTTTAAAGGGTTAAATTGTGAATTAACAGTGAAATGTTGTAGTGAGGACTTTTATTTTGAAACAGTTTTTGGCAGAGGAAGCAGTTGAACAGGATGTGTAGTCTTAATAGGGCCAGTTTGTATGCTTAAAGCCTGAGACTGGCAGTTGATCCAGGTGGCCTGAACACCTGCCATAGGATTCTAATTGCTTAACGGCCGTATTATGATGTCACAATCGGCAATGTTAAGTCTATGGGGATTTTTAAAAAGTTTTTCTTTAATAGTTTAAAAAGTATAAAAGTTTCAAAGTTGAAAAGTCATACCAACCCGATCTGTTTGAAGACCTACGTTACAAAGTTTGAATGAAGTTTCTAAGTTAAACTGTTCAAGAGAAATTGCGTACGGAAAAAGTGGTAAGCGGAATAATAATAATAAGAAGAAGTTGTTGAAGTTGCCTAGGAAGAACAGTACAGTGCATTTTCATGCACTGTAATAAGAAGAAGTAGAAGAAGTTGCCTAGGAAGAACAGTACAGTGCATTTTCATGCACTGTAATAAGAAGAAGCCTAGGAAGAACAGTACAGTGCATTTTCATGCACTGTAATAAAATGCCTTGGAAGAACAGTACAGTGCATTTTCATGCACTATAATAATAACTAGAAAAGCATTTCCTGAAGGAAATACAGTGCATGAAAACGCAAAAATTATGATGTAAAATATCATACAGAGTAAAAACAAACTATATTGGTTGCTAAGTAGATGAGGTTTAATATAGTTGGAATGACTGAACAGTTAAATAGGTGGATACTTTAAATGGCTAAATTATTTAGGTAGATAGTTGACGATAACTGACAGTTGGAATGGCTCTAATGTTTGCAAATATGTTTACAAAGATAATAATGCTAACCAAGTTACTATGCTAACTAGTATGTTAACAATGTTAAAATGTTAACTATGCTAACCATAAGACTTAGCTAACCTAGCTAATCATTTTTAGTAGTTATGCTAACTAGCATGCTAACTATGCTAACCATGTGACTTAGCTATCTTAGCTAATAATTTTTAGCAGTTATGCTAACTATGCTAACATGCTAGTGTGCTAACTATGCTAACCATGTTACTTAGCTAACCTAGCTAATCATTTTTAGCAGTTATGTTAACTAGCATGTTAGCATGCTAATCATGTTACTTAGCTAATCATTTTTAGCAGTTTTGTTAAAAATGCTAACAATGTTAGGAATGCTAACATGCTAACCATGCTAACTAGCTACAGTGGGTAGGAGTCATAGTTGATGACAAGTAACAGTTACAATGGCTGAACAGTTAAAAAGTTCAGTAGTTTAAAGGGTTAAATTGTTTAACAGTGAAATATTGTAGTGAGGACTTTTATTTTGAAACAGTTTTTTGGCAGAGGAAGCAGTTGAACAGGATGTGTAGTCTTAATATGGCCAGTTTGTATGCTTAAAGCCTGAGACTGGCAGTTGATCCAGGTGGCCGGAACACCTGGCATAGGATTCTAATTGCTTAACGGCTCTATTGTGATATCAGCCAATGTTAAGTCTATGGGGAAATTTTGAGTAGTTTTTACTTAATAGTTTAAAAAGTATAAAAGTTACAAAGATGAAAAATACATTGCCCGGGTGTCCTAAGTAAGATCTATGTGACAAAGTTTGAATGAAGTTTCTACGTTAAGCTGAACAGTTAAATAGGTGGATACTTTAAATGGTTAAATTTGGTAGATGGTTGACGATAACTGACAGTTGGAATGGCTCTAATGTTTGCAAATATGTTTACAAAGATAATAATGCTAACCAAGTTACTATGCTAACTAGCATGTTAACAATGTTAAAATGTTAACTATGTTAACCATGTGACTTAGCTAACCTAGCTAATCATTTTTAGTAGTTATGTTAACTATGCTAACTAGCATGCTAACAAGCGGAATAATAATAAGTTGCCTAGGAAGAACAGTACAGTGCATTTTCATGCACTGTAATAAGAAGAAGTTGTTTCCTAGGAAGAACAGTACAGTGCATTTTCATGCACTGTAATAATAATAATAATAATAATAAGAAGAAGAAGACTTCGGATAACAGAACAGTGCATTTTCATGCACTGTAATAAAAAGCATAAAAACAGGTATGTGTGTGTTTCACACCAAATAAAAATATTTTCCTCTCATAACTTATTTAACCTGCATGGCAAACTTTAGTCGCCAAGAAAACAACACCATTGGATTTTGACATCAAAATTTCAAAAGGTTTGAAAGTGGTCAGAGATAAAGTCCTGGAAATATAAAAATCTTTGAGTATAAACAAAAGTTTATGAAGGGGGTAAATGTACCCATCTAATTTGCCACTGGATGGCAAGCACCTCAAATTACGCACCTTTCAGTAAATACTGAATGTTGAATATATTTCAGCAGCTTTACTTTCTTTTTTGTCATATTACCCATATAACAAATTAACAGGAAAACAGTAGGCCTAAGATGTAAACCAACAATAGTGAACTATTACTAGCCTATAACCACAAACCGTTATTAGGCCTACAATAAAGTAGCCTGGTCAAATCAGTTCCTATCGTGGGTGACTTTGTAGTTCTTCAGAGCCCTATTTTTATTACCCCTGCTGTCTGTACCATGTGCATTACGGACACCATCATCACGATTACCACTGCCACCTCCAGCTATGTTGGGAAGAGGGTCGAAATAAGCATGGTATTAGTGGACACCGTCGTATGTGCAAAGACGCACCTCCGTTCGTAGACGCACCGTGACTATCACTGTCAAAAGTCGATCATAATCTCCAAAAGGCAGCTATTCTCCTTCAGAATCAGAATAGGTGAATAACATAGCCTACCCAAGACTTCATCACACGTGAATGTTTTTTCAACATTTGATGTCGGCCTATTTCTGCTTCAATTTGTGCAAAATTATGGCCTGCATTGCTTCTCGGCATTACAAACAAATGCATCGTCTTCGCGTGTTTCTCGCCTGTAATAATGAGTAGGCCATTTCCTGAAAACTTTGTGCAGCGAATTTGGGCTTGAATCGGGCTCTGGATGTCTAGCAACTAGTGGAGGAGAGTACAAATGGAATTTGTCACTGTACTTGGATCTATTGGTCTATTTTAATCAGTGTTGTTGTTTGTCGCAATTAAAAATACCCTCAAGGGCTGAATTACATTAATATTTTGACATTAGGTCGCGGGCTGGAATTGGGCCGGGTGCGGGCCGAGAGTTTGAGACCCCTGCTCTACACCTTACTAACCAATTCATTTATCATGTATACAGACCTTACTGCCCTGTAACTGACCCTAGGCAGATGGGTCAGGCCCTTGAGTCGTGGATCTGCTCGAAGTTTCTTCCTATAGGTATCTCCAATTCTAGGGGAGTTTTTTTTCTCGCCCTTGTTTCTCTCTCTCCTACTCAAGCTCTCTCCTACTCAATGCGTCCTACTCAAGCTTGGTAGGACGATTTCACAC
>NC_063210.1:300000-475009 GCF_017589495.1 Alosa alosa | reverse complement strand
TTAATATAGTTGGAATGACTGAACAGTTAAATAGGTGGATACTTTAAATGGTTAAATTATTTAGGTAGATAGTTGACGATAACTGACAGTTGGAATGGCTCTAATGTTTGCAAATATGTTTACAAAGATAATAATGCTAACCCAGTTACTATGCTAACTAGCATGTTAACAATGTTAAAATGTTAACTATGCTAACCATAAGACTTAGCTAACCTAGCTAATCATTTTTAGTAGTTATGCTAACTATGCTAACTAACATGCTAACTATGTTAACCATGTGACTTAGCTAACCTAGCTAATCATTTTTAGTAGTTATGTTAACTATGCTAACTAGCATGCTAACAAGCGGAATAATAATAAGTTGCCTAGGAAGAACAGTACAGTGCATTTTCATGCACTGTAATAAGAAGAAGTTGTTGCCTAGGAAGAACAGTACAGTGCATTTTCATGCACTGTAATAATAATAATAATAATAAGAAGAAGAAGACTTCGGATAACAGAACGGTGCATTTTCATGCACTGTAATAAAAAGCATAAAAACAGGTATGTGTGTGTTTCACACCAAATAAAAATATTTTCCTCTCATAACTTATTTAACCTGCATGGCAAACTTTAGTCGCCAAGAAAATAACACCATTGGATTTTGACATCAAAATTTCAAAAGGTTTGAAAGTGGTCAGAGATAAAGTCCTGGAAATATAAAAATCTTTGAGTATAAACAAAAGTTTATGAAGGGGGTAAATGTATCCATCTAATTTGCCACTGGATGGCAAGCACCTCAAATTATGCACCTTTCAGTAAATACTGAATGTTGAATATATTTCAGCAGCTTTACTTTCTTTTTTGTCATATTACCCATATAACAAATTAACAGGAAAACAGTAGGCCTAAGATGTAAACCAACAATAGTGAACTATTACTAGCCTATAACCACAAACCGTTATTAGGCCTACAATAAAGTAGCCTGGTCAAATCAGTTCCTATCGTGGGTGACTTTGTAGTTCTTCAGAGCCCTATTTTTATTACCCCTGCTGTCTGTACCATGTGCATTACGGACACCATCATCACGATTACCACTGCCACCTCCAGCTATGTTGGGAAGAGGGTCGAAATAAGCATGGTATTAGTGGACACCGTCGTATGTGCAAAGACGCACCTCCGTTCGTAGACGCACCGTGACTATCACTGTCAAAAGTCGATCATAATCTCCAAAAGGCAGATATTCTCCTTCAGAATCAGAATAGGTGAATAACATGGCCTACCCAAGACTTCATCACACGTGAATGTTTTTTCAACATTTGATGTCGGCCTATTTCTGCTTCAATTTGTGCAAAATTATGGCCTGCATTGCTTCTGCGTCATTACAAACAAATGCACGTCTTCGTGTTTCTCGCCTGTAATACGAGTAGGCTATTTCCTGAAAACTTTGTGCAGCGAATTTGGGCTTGAATCGAAGCTCTGGATGTCTAGCAACTAGTGGAGGAGAGTACAAATGGAATTTGTCACTGTACTTGGATCTATTGGTCTATTTTAATCAGTGTTGTTGTTTGTCGCAATTAAAAATACCCTCAAGGGCTGAATTACATTAATATTTTGACATTAGGTCGCGGGCTGGAATTGGGCCGGGTGCGGGCCGAGAGTTTGAGACCCCTGCTCTACACCTTACTAACCAATTCATTTATCATGTATACAGACCTTACTGCCCTGTAACTGACCCTAGGCAGATGGGTTAGGCCCTTGAGTCGTGGATCTGCTCGAAGTTTCTTCCTATAGGTATCTCCAATTCTAGGGGAGTTTTTTTTCTCGCCCTTGTTTCTCTCTCTCCTACTCAAGCTCTCTCCTACTCAATGCGTCCTACTCAAGCGAGTAGGACGCATTTCACACTGCTCCTGCTTCACCTATCCTTTTAGCAATTTCCACTCTTTCTCATTCTTTTATTTCATTTACAAGCTAGTTTAGCAAAAACAGTGAAACCAGTACATTTAAATCTGAAACTTTAGTGGTTAGTTTTTTACTTTAAATGAGCCAGCCAAGTCAACGAGCAAAAACTGAACGGCAATTCACCTTGAAGTTGGATTAAAACAAAATGCGCTCCTCCGACCAGAGACCCAGGAGATCATGCCGAAAATGTACTGAGCTAGAACAGAAGATTTCTACTTTGGAATCAAAGATGCATGCCCTTCCATCAACGACAGATGAACTACGAGAGGCATCTCATGAAGTGAGTACAGCAACTACTGGAAATGCAGAGAATGTAACCCAGCAGTGTAATATCACTGCTAATAGAGCAGATGAATGCATCGACCTCACAAAGGGAAATGTGAGTACAGAGCCTTGGCACAGGCAAGGTGCCAGACCAAAAAACAAAAAACGTAATACAAGAACTGTAATTACCTCAACACCAGTAAATTCAGATGTTAAAGGGGTGGTTCAGGATTTTGGACATAGGACCTCATTTCCAAGTAAGCAAGTGTGATATTTATCAGTGGAGACCGTTTTCAACACGTTTCATCCAGTCGTTCTAATTGCAGAGTTCGCAGGTGCTAGGCTAGCGCACTCCAAAGTACACCCAAGGCAAATAAATTATAACGCCAGACTGTCGATGTAAATGTCTGTATTGATAGTTTTATTTCTAACATTATTCTATCCTTGCATTTCAACGATCGCATTACATTTTGAGGGACTAGTGTCTTAGCAGCGGCGGAATTATACTTGCTCCAGTTAGTAGTACTGCGGCAAAAAGTAAACAGTAAAGCGCACTCCAATGGGGATACCTAGTAGTAGCCTTGGTAATATCAGTCCGCCGCTGAGATGCAAAATGACTACTACCAACTTCAGGGAACAAAGTATAACTATTGCAACGCTCATGAGGGTAGTTGTATTTCTTACACTATTCTATCAACACAGACATTTAAATCGATTGTCTGGAATTTGCCTCGAGTGTCCTTTGGAGTAGGTAAGACTGTTTTTAGTGGCAGGCTAGCACATACCGTTGACTTGCGCTAGCCTAGCACCTGCGAACTCTGCAATTAGAACGACTGGATGAAACGTGTTGAAAACGGTCTCCACTGATAAATATCACACTTGCTTACTTGGAAATGAGGTCCTATGTCCAAAATCCTGAACCACCCCTTTAACTTCAGGCCTCGTATCAGAAATACAGACAGATCAGCAAACTACTACAGGGCTTGTGGTCCTAAGGGAAGCCCACAGCCCCTAACACTATGGAACAGATTTGAATGCCTCGGGACGGAGAGAGGAATTTCCCAGGAACAGACCCAAAGCAGGCAGCGATCAAACCACAACAATAGAAAGATGGGCACAGACAAGAAGCAGCACTCGACACCTATTCATCCCACAACCCTCGTTCTAGGCGACTCTGCTGTGAGACATATAAATGGGGAAAGGATGATTGTATGTTGTTTCCCAAATGCTTCAGTGTCTGACACAAAAAACAAGCTTGCAGAACTGGTGTCAAAATATGCAACTATCAAAGCATCATTGTGCATGTTGGAGCAAATGACATCTACAGAGAACAGCTGTATGTCAAAGAAGATTTCAAGGAACTTTTCTCGGCCCTATATGAGCTTGGAATACAAATTTTCATCAGTGGCCCACTCCCAGCAGAGGGAAGCTTTGTATTTTCCAGACTATTCAGTTTAAACACCTGGCTCGCAAACATATGCTTTTCAGTTGGGATGAATTTTATTGACAATTTTAACCTTTTTGGAATCGCAGGGAATACTTCAGACCAAATAGCACAGAGCTGAGTTGGACTGGGGCCAAGATCTTAACCGAATACTATCACCTCTCTCCCCCGCACCCAACATTTTTTCTGCCAACCTTGAGCCGAGCCTCTGATAAGCGCTCAGTGGCCATACAGACGGAACAAGCGGATGACATCAACAACTCAGCTAAACCAAAACACTCTGCACAGGCTGAAACAGAGATATGCCCAACCTCCCCTGCTGTGGGGCCCTCTGATAACCACCCGCTAGCCTCCACTGAAATGCAGACCTTGGAGAAACATAAACAACCAGCTCAACAATGCCAAGCCATGTCCACTGGACAAGATAAAATGGGTGCTGCTAAAATGACTCAAAGTCAATCACTGGCGTCAAACTCCCTGGAATCTCAGCAAACAAATGGATGTGATGAGCATGAGGAGATAGCACCTATCAAAGCTGCTGAGAGGATATCAGAAAGGAAGGGTCATGTTGTAACACCAGTACCAATACCCCTCCCCACCTCTGTCGTCTCCTTGTCACCACAAAGACACAACAACATGGAATACACTACTGGAATACATGCTGAAAGCGGAGCATCTGCAACAAACTTCCCAGAACCTCAGCAGGCAGATGGAGACTTTGGATCAATTTTCAACCCCAACCTCCTTGATTTCCCATCACCACCCACACCCAATCACGTCCCCACCCAATCAAACTCCCCAGGCCACACAAACCCCCTAATCTCCCATCACCATCCCACCCCTTCATCCCACCACCCACTCAAACTCCACAGGATCCCCTGAATACCCATCACCATCCCCACCCAAGCACATGATGTTCCCTGCAAGAATGGAGAGACTGCTACCAGTAGCCATACAGAGTTTTACTTGCCCAAGATCATTAGCACCAAAGAAGTGAAGGGCACCTCCACCCCCTCGTCCTCCCCCTCCCCGTTTAGAAGGATCTCTTAAGCAGCAGCAACCCCTTAGTTCATTTTCTCAGCCGGCATATAGCATGGAATGTGCAGTGGAAAATACAGATGGCAGCAGGAGGGGACAATTATATGATGACTGTATTGCATGATATTCTCAGGGTCCCTGCAATATAAATGATACTGACAGTAGTTTTGAGAACATGCCGGGACCCAGTAAGCCCATGACATTCTCTATTCCTGTATTGACAAGAAATAGAACACAAATGCATCGAGCTTATAGGGTAAACCAGTCCAATCTCCTACCCGTACCACATCAACCTCAGATTTCCCCCATGGATCATATTTCCCCAACACTTACAGCAAAACTAGCACTCCTAAATATCAGATCTCTTTCAAACAAATCATTCTTAATTTATTATCTATTTGCACACACAACCTTGATTTTTTTTACTTTTAACTGAGACATGGTTAGATCAAGCAAACAGTGTTGCTACTCTCATCGAATCAGCTCCCCCAAACTTCAGTTTCTTGAGTGCTACCAGAGCAAATAAAAGAGGTGGGGGGATAGCCACAATTTTCAAGACGTCTTTTCAGTGCAATCAGTCGTCATTCGGTGACTTTACTTCATTTGAATATCTGTGTGCATGCATTAAGTCTTCTCCTCAGATTTTATTACTGACAATTTACAGGCCTCCAAAACATTCCGCTAAAGTTTTTCTTGAAGAGCTAAGTGAACTGCTATCAGTTGTTTGCATAGAGTTTGACTGTCTTATTATATCAGGGGATCTAAACTTGCATGTGGATAATCCTGAAAACAATTATGCCAAGGAATTCATTGCACTAATCGATACTTTCTCCCTAACACAGCATGTACAGGGGCCAACACACTCTCTCGGCCATACCCTCGACCTTGTTATCACAAAGGGTCTCGATGTCTCTACAGCTGTTAAAGACCTGGCCTTATCTGATCATTTGATGTGTCTGTCCCCACACACTCAAAACACAGCTATGATGGTAAAAAGGAGAATCATAAATGATCAGACAAGTGCTCTCTTTGAGCAAGCACTTTCACTAAAGTCAAGTCAACTGTCAGACTCTGAAGACTTATTTGATCCCTTTAATGCAAAAATGGCAAACATTATGGATGACATTGCTCCATTACAATTCAAGAAAGTTAAGGACAAACAGAAAGCACCATGGAGGCAAAATCCAGCAGTTAAACTTCTAAAAAGAGAGTGTAGGAAGACTGAAAGAAAATGGCGTAAATACAAACTTCAGATCCACTATGAAATCCATAAAGAGATGCTCCGCACATATAACTCTGAAATATGCAAAGCAAGACAGTCTTTCTTTTCTAACATAATCAATAGAAGTTCAAATAACACTCATATTCTATTTTCAACTGTTGATAAGTTAACAAATCCCCCCTTACAATTAGCGCCTGAACTTCTCTCAACTAATAAATGCAATGAGTTTTCATCTTTTTTTAAAGGTAAAATTGACAAAATCAGACTCAACATATCTGCTCAATTACAAATTCAACAACCTGAACTTCCAGCAACAAACAGAGGGAAACTAAACTTGATGTCAGAGTTCAGCTTGATGAACTCTGAAACACTTGAAAAACGGTACAGAATCTCAGCCCTTCCACATGTGTCTTAGACACTCTGCCTACCAATTTCTTCAAAACTGTTTTTCACTTCATAGCGGCGGATGTCCTTCAAATTGTAAATGTATCACTGCTGTCTGGCACTTTTCCTAAGTCACTGAAAACAGCTGTTGTAAAGCCACTTCTCAAGAAGAATAACCTGGATGCCTCCATGCTAAACAATTACAGGCCCATATCCAATCTACCTTTTATTGGCAAAATTATTGAAAAAGTAGTCTTTAATCAATTAAACCTTCCTAACATCAAATGGGTATTTTGATTACTTTCAGTCTGGTTTTCGGGCAAATCACAGCACTGAAACAGCTCTCATTAAAGTTTCCAATGACATACGCCTCAACACAGATTCAGGTAAAACATCAGTCCTAGTGCTACTGGACCTTAGTGCAGCATTTGACACTGTTGATCACAATATTTTACTACACAGACTAGAACACTGGGTTGGATTTACAGGCATAGTTATCAGCTGGCTAAAATCATATCTACAAGAAAGGAGCTTCTTTGTTGCCATCGGAAACTGTACCTCAACACCAACGTCCTTGACCTGTGGTGTTCCCCAGGGGTCGATCTTGGGGCCACTATTATTCAACCTCTATATGCTCCCACTTGGACAAATCATTCAAAATAATTTGATTTCATATCATAGCTATGCAGATGACACACAAATTTACTTAGCTCTATCACCAAACAACTATGGTCCTCTTGAATCTATGTGTCAGTGTATAGAACAAATCAACACCTGGATGTCTCAAAATTTTCTTCAGCTGAACAAAGAAAAAACTGAAGTAATTATATTTGGTAAAAATGAGGAAAGACTCAGGGTTGCCACTCTCCTTGACACAAAAGGGTTGAAGGCAAAGGATACTGTTAAAAATCTTGGTGTATTAATTGACAGTGATCTAAATTTCAACAGCCACATGAAAGCGATAACTAAATCAGCTTTTTACCACCTCAAAAATATTGTCAAACTCAGAGGGCTGATGTGAAAACATGACTTAGAAAAACTCATTCATGCATTTATCTCCAGCAGGGTTGATTACTGCAATGGACTGTTCACAGGCCTTCCTAAAAAGACTATTAAACAGCTTTAGGTGATACAAAATGCAGCAGCTAGGACTCTAACAAAAACTAAAAGAACTGACCACATTACTCCAATTCTTAAGTCCTTGCACTGGCTTCCAGTAAGTCACAGAATTGACTTTAAAGCACTATTGCTTGTTTATAAATCAGTAAATGGAGCAGGACCTAAATACTTGTCAGACATGCTTCAGCAGTACTACACACCTTCTCGTCCTCTCAGGTCCCAGGTGAAAAACCTGCTAGTAAAACCTACAGTTAGAACTAAACATGGTGACTAAACATGGAAAAAACTGCTATGCGGCTCAGCTGTGGAACCAACTTTCGGATGACATTAAAAAGGCCCCAACTGTAGCCAGTTTTAAATCTAGACTTAAGACCAAACTGTTCTCAGACGCTTTCTGCTAACTGTGCCGAAGTTACAACTTCTGAATCTGCCTCGATAATTATTCTACTTTGTCTTTTATTACTTTTTTACTACTTTTTGCCTTTGTTTTGCTTACTAATTATTCTTTATTTTAAATGATTTTACCTTGTGTTTTATGTTTTCTTTTTATTATGATCTTTACCTTTTAACTATTCTTTGACTATATTGCCCTTCTATGCTTTTATTTGTTATTATTGTTTGGTTTTGTTTATGTAAAGCACATTGAATGACCTCTGTGTATGAAATGTGCTATATAAATAAACTTGACTTGACTTGACTTGACCTGTTACTCATGGGCTCTCTCTGAATGTTTAACACTCTGTAAAGCGCCATGAGACATGTGTAATGTTTTGGCGCTCTATAAGTGAAATTAAATTGAAATTGAAATTGAAATTCCTACCTGGTCTCTTTTGAATTGTATCTTGAATGGTCTATCTCATTTTGTAAGTGACTTTGTATAAAAGTGTCTGCTAAATTAAAAAATGTAAATGTTTCTTTTCAAGGGAGATTTATGCTGGTTTAAGATGAAATTGCCGGACCTTATGATGAAAGAGTAGATTTCAGAGCTGTTTTTTTCCCTTTGTGTTTGTTTTACTGACTACACTAGACTGGGCTGCATGAGGATGAATTCCATGATGGAGGCTGGTGTGCAGGAAGAAATGATCGTCTGCAGTGGTTTGAGGTGGATGCCCGCAGGCTTACCAAGTTTACCGCGGTGATAACCCAAGGCCGGAGTTCTCTTTGGTCGTGAGTGTCTTCATTTATAAAAAACTGACCTGCACTCTTAATCTTCTGAGGAATCACACTGAGCCAGTCGTATCAGTTTCTATTGTACCTGTACAATTATGCAACACATAAATCTTGTAAGATTTTAAAGATCGATATAGTCTAATTTATATAAATCTAACTGTTTCCCCAACATAGTTTGTTCAGGTAACTTAGCCACTGTTCTCAAAGGATTCCATTCAAACAAAACTGCCTCTGGTCTCTCTTTGTAGACCCCACAGCTATTAGGTGTTTTCAATCGAAGATTGGAATATCCTGTTAGAACATCTCTGGAGGAAAATGTCAAAATCTATCCATGTTTTGACGACGACATAATACCAAGCAAGACTTTAGCTATGGTGTCAACATTGGTGGGTGGGAGGTCTGGGGTGCATTGGGGGTGTGAATCAAACATGTGAAAAAAAGTTCCTGCCATTCTATGTGTGCGTGTGTATGTGTGTCCTACTCTTGCAGGAATCACAAGCAGACAGGATGGCTGGGTTCACAATGCATGTTAGCACGTATTATTTATAAATAGCCTGGCAATAGACAGCATCAAGTTGTCAGTGCAGTATCTTCTAACTCTTCTGCTCCTGTGTATACTGTAAAACTGATCACTATCTGATTGTCTATCGTGTGATGGCTGTCAAAATTGACTCAACCCTATGGACCCAACGGACGCAGAGTGTGTTCAAATTTACACCCATTCTTTGCTGAACTGCTCACAATGTACTTATCACACAAATATCACAGATGCATATCATGTGAATGTTCACAATCAGCTTTCAAATGATGCTAGTTGCTGTGATGAACAGTTCGCGAGACAATTAACTTTGAATTTACATGAAATGTAATCATATTTATATTCTGCATACAGCTCTGCACCCATCTCCACACCCATTCTTCTCAGTGGAATATATCACAAACTCTTCACTCATCAAAATAAACAGTAGACCTTACAGAATACAAGGCTATAGGCTAAAGCAGGGGTCTCCAACATGGTGCTCGCCAACACGGTGACCTAAAAATAGCCAACTAGTCGCCTGCAGATCAGGCTCTTAACCCTTTAGGCGCCAGAGGTTTTTTTTTCGAAACGTTCGATTTTGACATCTTCATTTCAAAAGGCTATATCTTAAAAGTGATAAGAGATAGAGACTTTCTGTAAATTAGAGAAATATTAAGGATGACCCAAAGTTTATGTAGAGATTAAATGTTTATATCTAATTTGCATATTATGACGTCATATGGGGGGGCCATCTTGGATTATAGAATTTTCATGAAAAGTTGCATGTTTGAATGATAAAATGCACCACTTCTTTTCCCCCAAAATGTCCCTCACCTTCTGTATGCTATATTGCACAATACTGAATGCTCAGGTAAATAGTAAGTAGTAAACAAACTGTATAAATCATTACTAATAAATGGCAGAAACAAACCAAATGCATGTAGCGGTAGGCTGGCCTTTTGCTGTAGAGATTTTCCATTTACTACATACAGTAGGCACTCTGATTCCATGTATGGGGCACATATATATTATTCAGATGACACACAAACACAAGTAGACAAGACCTGTTTAGTTCAAAAGCTCACTTGCCACGGCAAGGCACAGATCAGGAGTGAGATGACGAGACAAGACAAGAGACAATGTTAGTATTTGTTTTCTTTTTGTTGTTTTTGTTGATGTTTTTTTGTTGTTTTTTTCTTAGCTGACAAAGACACACACATCACAAGGACATGAACACACAAAAAAGAACACATGTCCTAAATGGTCAGGGAAATAGATAATCAAACAGTGTAAATCATTACTAACAAATGGCTGACCATTTTTTTTCATGTAGCAGGCCTTTTGCTGTAGAGATAATGACTATCCATATCCATATCCTATCCATACAGGGCCGGCATTCCCATCATCTTGTGATAGACTATGCATGGCCTAATGGCTCTCCTGCCCCATGTCACCACCTCTGCTCCTGTTGCGAGCAGCATGGCCAGATCTGCCTGGCCAAGGCGTCGAGTGGGAGAGAATTTGCGCCCAGCTCGGACTAGGCCTACTGTCATTCTCATTGCGACTCCCCACACTGCCTCTACGTTCCCCCTAACTGTCCTATGAGCACTTGACCTCGTCTAACATACCCAGTGGCATTAGACAAAGGCTCAACCACGTTACTGTCGCCGCGATTGCGGAGAGGCACACGTTCAGAAGACAGAAGCTAGCGCTATGGACATTAGGCTACCTCCAGCCTCGTTCGCCACACCACTAACACCCTGCTAACTTCCCGATGAACACTCCGAACCCGTGAAACATTATTCCCACCAGTGACATAGGGCAAACGATTCAACGTTTGTGCTTGGTGTAAGCTAAACTATGGAGTAAACTCTCACTTTGTCCAGCTGCATCATTGCAAGGCAGGGACGCATCTGAAGCCTCACTAAACGAATCACCGTCATTTTCTGAAGGCAGATATTCCCCTTCAGAATCAGGGTCCGCGAATAGAAGACCCAACACTTAATTTCAGGTAAACTTTTTTGATTCCATTAGACTCGCTGACGTTGACAATTTGGGGGCAGCCGTGGCCCACTGGTTAGCACTCTGGACTTGTAACCGGAGGGTTGCCGGTTCGAGCCCCGACCAGTGGGCTGCGGCTGAAGTGCCCTTGAGCAAGGCACCTAACCCCTCACCTGCTCCCTGAGCGCCGCCATTGTAGCAGGCAGCTCACTGCCCCGGGATTAGTGTGTGCTTCACCTCACTGTGTGTTCACTGTGTGCTGTTTGTGTTTCACTAATTCACTGATTGAGTTAAATGCAGAGACCAAATTTCCCTCACAGGATCAAAAAAGTATATATACTTATACTTATAAACCAAACGTGAACTGAAAACCAGAATATGTGAGCACACATGTTTCACTGTTCTACTGTCCTTATTGCTTAGTTGTGTATTTTATATTATATACTATCTATCTATCTATCTATCTAAACAGCTTTACTGATAACATTAGGGAATGGCAGTATGTGAGGATTGACATGGTGCAAATACCACGCTGAGGTGGTGACAAAATGTTACTGCAGAGGGATTAATTTTTTTGGGCACTCTCATTCCCAAATTATATGAATGAAGAAATTGTTCTGAATTATTCTGAATCTGTAATTGTGCCATGGTTATGGGACTTTGCAGACGCCTTTGTCCAAAGTGACACACACATACAAAAAACAACATAATATCTAAAATATAACAGGGAGCAGATTAGAATGTTGGTCAAACTATAATAAGGAGAATAGCAATAATAAACAACAATGTCAAATTCAATAAATAGCCTAATAAAATAAGCAATGAAAATGCAATGCAAAATGGGAAAAGCAATAAGAAACAATAGTGTCCATTCAATCAATAATATTAAAAAAGCAATGACATGGTAAGACTATATTAAGGAGAATATCAATAATAAACAATAATGTCAAATTAAGCAACAGCCTAATGGAAATAAAACAATATTATACAAACCATAATGCATAATAGTGGGGGGCCTTAAGCACATTTTCTTACAAATTCTTCTAAAAGCACCTAATTTGGCACAAATGTAGCTCAGGTCATACTGAAATGATTTAGCTAGGGCGCTGGAGTCAACGACCCTTGGGGCCAAGATGGCGGCCAAATCCAATATGGCCGCTGTCCGAAAAGGGTTCCGGCTATAACTTTTGAACCACATGAGTTACAAATGCAAACTTGATATCTTTTTCAGCTTAATTGATCATGGGAAACACATAGGATGTTAATATTTATGACCCAGTACATCTGGACCCCTTATTCCTTTAATTCCAATATGGCCGCTGTCCAAAAAAGCAGTTTTGGCTGTAGTTTGGGGCCTTACACCCCATTGTTCGTGCAAATTCATCTACAAACACGAAATTGACACAGATGTAGCTGAGGGCATACTGAAATGCCAGGGCATCCAAGCGACCTAGATGGCGGCCAAATCTAATATGGCCGCTGCCTGAAAGGGATTCAGCTATATATAGCTTTTAAGCCAGATGAGATACAAATACAAACTTGATGTCTATTTTACTTTTTTTGGCCATGAGAAACCCATAGGAATACTTACATTTATGATTGAGTATATCAGGACCCCCCAAATTCCCTAAATTCAATATGGCCTCTGTCCAAAAAAGTGTTTTGCGCTACAAATGAGGATGTGGTGTCTATTTTATGTTTATTGACCACAAGAAGTCCATTGGCATATTTATATTTATGCTTGTCATATTTTTTTTACCACAACTTTGAAGGTTTTTCTCAATGTTGATTAATTTCCTTATAAAAGTGAAATGCTTTCAGTGCACCACAGATGAATACATTTCATCTGTGGTGAAATCATATAAGTGTAATCATATAAGTAAGGGATAACGGTGCCAAAGAAATCATCACCATCATGCTTCAATGACTACCGTCCTGTAGCACTCACGCCCATAATCATGAAGTGCTTCGAACGGCTAGTCATGTCACACATCAAAGCCACCCTACCCCCCACCCTGGACCCCTTCCAGTTTGCATACCGAGCCAAACGATCCACGGAGGATGCAATCTGCTCTGCCCTCCATCCAGCCCTCACCCACTTAGACAATAAAGACTCATATGTGAGAATGCTGTTCATAGACTTCAGTTCAGCATTCAATACCATAATACCACAACAACTCATCAGCAAACTGGACAAGCTAGGATTCAGTACCTCCCTCTGCAACTGGCTGCTGGACTTCCTGTTGCAGAGACCACAAGCAGTACGTGTCGGGGACAACACTTCAAGCACTCTGACCCTGAGCACGGGGGCCCCTCAAGGGTGTGTGCTCAGCCCCCTGCTCTTCACACTGCTAACACATGACTGTACAACCACTCACAGCTCCAACCATCTGGTGAAGTTTGCGGACGACACAACACTGGTGGGCCTCATCACTAAGGGCGATGAGGCTCACTACAGAGAAGAAGTAGACCTGCTGGCTAAATGGTGCAAAGACAACAACCTCCTGCTAAATGTCAGCAAGACCAAGGAGATTGTTGTCAACTTTCAGAGAGGCCACAAACAACTGCCACCACTGTCCATCGACGGAGATGCTGTGGAGAGAGTGAGCAGCACAACATTTCTGGGGGTACACATCAGCGACGACCTCTCCTGGACCACCAACACAGCATCACTGGCGAAGAAAGCCCAGCAGCGCCTCTACTTGCGCAAATTGAAGAAGGCAAGTGCCACGCCTCCTGTCATGACTACATTCTACAGAGGGACCATTGAGAGCATCGTCTCCAGCAGCATCACAGTGTGGGGCGGAAGCTGCACAGATCAGAACAGGAAGACCCTCCAGCGCACTGTTAACACAGCTAAGAGGATCATTGGAGCACCACTCCCCTCCCTGCAGGACATTTACACCACCCGCCTCACCCAAGCAAGCACTAATGATTGTCAAGGATACAACCCACCCTGCACACAAACTGTTCAGCCTCCTGCCCTCTGGAAGCGGTACAGGAGCCTCCGCCCCCCAAGACCACCAGACTGGCAAGTAGCTTCATCCACCAAGCAATCAGGATGCTGAACACTCTACCCACTCTCCCATCACTGACAGCCCCCCCCCACCCACCAGCCAGCCAGGAACCTAGGAAACTAGGATCCTGTCTACCCTAACCCCCCTCCCCCCCAACACCGCCCTGTGGAACTGCACTGTGACTGTGCAGCCTAACGTGTTGCTGCTTCACATCAAGCCTGATATACTTGAAATTACTGCATACTGCATATCAATGTAAATATACAGGTCACACAAGCACAAGTTTAAACTTCATGTAACTGTTAAGACTATATAAATATACAACACAACTACCACTATTTTTTTTTTATATATATGTCCTATATTTCTATTTTGATACATACATGTTCTATATTTCAGTCTTGCACTTTAATTTAATGTTTATTGTCTATGGCTATGTCTATAGTATGTCCATGTCTGTATTTAAAGCATGTCTATGTCTGCATGGGAAAGTAAGAAACGAAATTTCAATTCTTTGTATGACCAGTGCATGTAAAGAAATTGACAATAAAAGCCGACTTGACTTGACGGTCGCCGAGGTGTCCTGTTATACGGAATTAATGGACGAGGGCGAGGGGCAAAAAACTCCCCGACGCCAAGACCTCGAAGGTCAAGTATCCCTTTATCACCCGGTTGCCACTGTAAAGCAAAGGAAACACACGATTCCGTTTAAAAAGAAGCTCACTAGTTCAGCTTGTTGTACAACTTTAGCATGGACAGTTAGCTTGTTTACAGTTGATTCCATTGTTGTGAAGCCTGCAACCAAAGATTCTAGAGCGCTGCAATCGTCGTCCTACTATGGTTGTTATAGTTACCATTCATAAGCATTGATATGGAACGGTGTCCTGTTATTCAGAATTAAAGGCCACCCTGCCAGCCAATCAGAAAAGAGTATTTCTTCTCTCCGGGTGGTAAGAAAGAATAAGACACAATTATTATTGCAAGGCAATATTTATATTATGGCAAATTGTTAAAAGAACAATATAGTTGATTTGTCCAAAACTCTGCTTCACAACTGTGTAACAAAAAAAGGCAATAATAAAAAAAAACAATAGTGAATTCTTATTATCACTCACAATCACCAGATCAGTCATCGTCTCCACCATCATTGTTTGTACAAGCACCCTCACATGCATATAGAAGTGCAACGAACTCCGGCTTTACAGCACTTGCAGTGCTCTCTATTTTCAATATCAATTTAATTGTGCTTATAGAGCCAAACATTACACATGTATCATGGCTTTTACAGAGTGTAGACAATCAGAGAAAGGAAAGAAAATAAAATAAAAATGCAGGGGCGAGGAAAAACTCCCTAGAATTGGAGATACATATAGGAAGCAACCTCGAGCAGATCCACGACTCAAGGGCCTGACCCATCTGCCTAGGGTCAATACAGACAGTAAGGTCTGTACACATGACAAATGCATATGATAGTCAGGTGCAGAGAATAGGACAGGGTGTTTAAAGCCACCTGCGGTGAAAGTTACAAGAGGTGGGATGATTACATATCCGGTATGATAATGCATTAATCCTAATTTAGTAGAAAGTTCAAAACTAAACTAAACCTGAACTAAACTAAACCTGAAGAATTCTGCCATGTCTGCATCAGGCCTGGACTGAAGGGAAAGGAACAGTTGTGTGATGAGCGTCATGTTTTGCTTCTGAATACCATTCTTTGTTTTGTGCTTGGCTTTTGTGTCAGGTCAATTGGCAAATGTCAGTATGTTTGCCCGAGGAATCATATCTGATACAGGCTTGGTGACCTTGTCAAGTCGCTGCTCTACGTAGGCAGCATGTAGGGCTGCACCAACTTTGTGAGCAGTAGTGAGCGAATCAGCCACTTCTCTTTCCATAATATCTTGGGTGTCAAGAGCTATGAGGTCATGATTCGTTGATAAGAAGGGATTTCCATGGGTTTCCATAACCGGTAAAATTTAACATCCTTCCTGAACATGACTTGTAAGCTGTATGCCTCTTCTTTATGATGATGATGATGATGATGATGAGCTGCTATCATACACTACTTGAAACTCTTGTACTTATTCTGGCACAGTCAGACCCTGCCAGCATGAGGGCTTCAGGGTTTTCATAAAGTCCAGCTGCTCCATCACAGTCCATACAGTCAACTAGCATTCTCTATATTTGCTCAAAGTTGCCCAAATCTACTGTATGCTGGAATTCTGACTATATGCCTTCCCTACATTCTCAATTTTAAAATTGGTGAGAATATTTGGAAAGTAGAAATCATCAGGTAGTTGCTTTCTTGTAAATGCAAATGTAGGATCTAAACATATCACAACAATCACAAGCGTAAGAATTCCTGTGTGTTTGTCATGGTAAAAAATATAGACATTATGTTTTCATCTTTAAGCATTTGGTTCAAAGTTTGTAGTCAAAAACCTTTTTTTTTTTGGACAGTAGCCATATTGGATTTGGGGACTTTGAGGATCCACATACACAATCATAAATATAAATATTTAGAGATTGGCATGGTGTGTTTTTTGGCACTGACTACCGCGACAGCGGCAATTCCGGTGCCAGCACCATCTCCGCCGTTGAACCCGTCCAGTCCCGTGGTTAATCCTACAGCCTATTCTGGATCACCAGAGGCGTGCAAAGGCTTCCTCCTGCAATGCTCCCTGACCCTGGAGATGCAACCCCACAGGTTCCCTACAGAGCGATCCCGCATTGCATACATCATCTCCCTACTCTCTGGACGTGCTCTACAATGGGCTGAAGGCGTCTGGCGTGTAGCTGTACCCATCACCGAGTCTGTGGATGCCTTTGTGGCCCATTTCAAACAGGTGTTTGACCTTCCTGAGGGAGACTCTTCCATCCAAGCGGAGCTGCATGCCCTGAGGCAGGGACGAAGGTCCATTTCAGATTACACCCTCCGCTTCCGTACCCTTGCCACTGCCAGCGGCTGGAATGAAGCAGCCCTCCTCACTGCGTTCCGACAGGGGTTAGAACCCACTCTACGCCTCCAACTGTCGTCCTATGATGATGCCATAGGCTTGGAGAGATTCATCCAGCTTGCCATTCGTGTTGCACATCGCAGAGAGAATTGCATCCGCGAACTCCATTCCACCTCTTCACCAGTCCAAGTTCCCTGTGCCGGGGAAGAGGCAGCAGGGGCCGCCGCAGAACCAATGCAGGTGGACACCATGCGGCTCACTCCATCAGAGAGACGCAGACGTCTGACTCAGGGGTTGTGCCTATATTGTGGTAACTCAGGCCACATCATCGCCCAATGCCCCACACGCCCGCCTCGACCAATGGTGAGTACAGTCCGTACTCCCAGTGTTCATCTAAAGCCTTTAGTCACACCTGTCATCCTTGCTGATTCCTCCTACATGGCTTCTGCTCTCATTGACTCAGGCTCCGCAGGGAATTTCATCTCGGGCTCCCTCTGCCAACGCCTCCAACTCCCGCGGATTCGCTGCGTCCCTGCCTTCCACGTCCACTCCATAGTAGGTAAGCCCCTGGCCCGCAAGCGGGTCCAATATCAAACAAAGAACCTTGATATGCGGGTGGGAAGCCTACATGTGGAATCCATCACATTCTTCATACTCGAAGAGTCAACTGCAGAGGTAATCCTGGGGCGCCCATGGCTGTTTCAGCATTCAGCTACAATCTCCTGGTCTACTGGGGAGATTCTTCAGTGGAGCAAGAACTGTCCTGAAGTTTCCTGTTTCCCACAACTCCCACGTTCTCACAGCCAACGCCCAAATTTCCCGGTGAACGCCACATCCATCGAAAGTCCAGAGTCGTCCGGTCACCATCCTGCCAGCATACGCCTCCTTCAGTGATGTCTTCTGTCCACAACGAGCAGCCCAGCTACCTCCACATCGACCCTGGGACTGTGCAATAGACCTGCTACCCGGGCACCCTCTGCCTAGGGGGAAGGTCTACCCATTGTCCTTGCCGGAACAGGAAGCAATGAAGGCTTATGTCGATGAAGCCCTCAAGCTAGGGTATATCCGGCCCTCCAAGTCTCCAGCTGCCTCTTCATTCTTCTTTGTGGCCAAGAAGGATGGAGATCTTAGACCGTGTATCGATTACCGTGCCCTCAATAAAATCACTGTCAAATTCCGTTACCCCTACCTCTTGTCCCAGCTCTGGAACAGCTTTCGCGAGGAGCTACGCTGTTCTCCAAACTTGACCTCAAGTGCCTACAACTTGGTGCGATTCGTGCGGGGACGAGTGGAAGACAGCCTTCATCACCCCTACTGGTCATTACGAGTATCTCGGTCGCCGAGGTGTCCTGTTATACGGAATTAATGGACGAGGGCGAGGGGCAAAAAACTCCCCGACGCGCACCTCGAAGGCCGTTATCCCGCTTATCACCCGGTTGCCACTGTAAAGCAAAGGAAACACACGATTCCGTTTAAAAAGAAGCTCACTAGTTCAGCTTGTTGTACAACTTTAGCATGGACAGTTAGCTTGTTTACAGTTGATTCCATTGTTGTGAAGCCTGCAACCAAAGATTCTAGAGCTGCAATCGCCGCCCTACTATGGTTGTTATAGTTACCATTCATAAGCATTGATATGGAACGGTGTCCTGTTATTCAGAATTAAAGGCCACCCTGCCAGCCAATCAGAAAAGAGTATTTCTTCTCTCCGGGTGGTAAGAAAGAATAAGACACAATTATTATTGCAAGGCAATATTTATATTATGGCAAATTGTTAAAAGAACAATATAGTTGATTTGTCCAAAACTCTGCTTCACAACTGTGTAACAAAAAAAGGCAATAATAAAAAAAAACAATAGTGAATTCTTATTATCACTCACAATCACCAGATCAGTCATCGTCTCCACCATCATTGTTTGTACAAGCACCCTCACATGCATATAGAAGTGCAACGAACTCCGGCTTTACAGCACTTGCAGTGCTCTCTATTTTCAATATCAATTTAATTGTGCTTATAGAGCGCCAAAACATTACACATGTATCATGGCGCTTTACAGAGTGTAGACAATCAGAGAAAGGAAAGAAAATAAAATAAAAATGCAGGGGCGAGGAAAAACTCCCTAGAATTGGAGATACATATAGGAAGCAACCTCGAGCAGATCCACGACTCAAGGGCCTGACCCATCTGCCTAGGGTCAATACAGACAGTAAGGTCTGTACACATGACAAATGCATATGATAGTCAGGTGTAGAGAATAGGACAGGGTGTTTAAAGCCACCTGCGGTGAAAGTTACAAGAGGTGGGATGATTACATATCCGGTATGATAATGCATTAATCCTAATTTAGTAGAAAGTTCAAAACTAAACTAAACCTGAACTAAACTAAACCTGAAGAATTCTGCCATGTCTGCATCAGGCCTGGACTGAAGGGAAAGGAACAGTTGTGTGATGAGCGTCATGTTTTGCTTCTGAATACCATTCTTTGTTTTGTGCTTGGCTTTTGTGTCAGGTCAATTGGCAAATGTCAGTATGTTTGCCCGAGAATCATATCTGATACAGGCTTGGTGACCTTTGTCAAGTCGCTGCTCTAATGTAGGCAGCATGTAGGGCTGCACCAACTTTGTGAGCAGTAGTGAGCTTAATCAGCCACTTCTCTTTCCATAATATCTTGGGTGTCAAGAGCTATGAGGTCATGATTCGCTGATAAGAAGGGATTTCCATGGGTTTCCATAACCGTAAAATTTAACATCCTTCCTGAACATGACTTGTAAGCTGTATGCCTCTTCTTTATGATGATGATGATGATGATGATGAGCTGCTATCATACACTACTTGAAACTCTTGTACTTATTCTGGCACAGTCAGACCCTGCCAGCATGAGGGCTTCAGGGTTTTCATAAAGTCCAGCTGCTCCATCACAGTCCATACAGTCAACTAGCATTCTCTATATTTGCTCAAAGTTGCCCAAATCTACTGTATGCTGGAATTCTGACTATATGCCTTCCCTACATTCTCAATTTTAAAATTGGTGAGAATATTTGGAAAGTAGAAATCATCAGGTAGTTGCTTTCTTGTAAATGCAAATGTAGGATCTAAACATATCACAACAATCACAAGCGTAAGAATTCCTGTGTGTTTGTCATGGTAAAAAAAATATAGACATTATGTTTTCATCTTTAGCGCATTTGGTTCAAAGTTTGTAGTCAAAAACCTTTTTTTTTGGACAGTAGCCATATTGGATTTGGGGACTTTGAGGATCCACATACACAATCATAAATATAAATATTTAGAGATTGGCATGGTGTGTTTTTTGGCACTGACTACCGCGACAGCGGCAATTCCGGTGCCAGCACCATCTCCGCCGTTGAACCCGTCCAGTCCCGTGGTTAATCCTACAGCCTATTCTGGATCACCAGAGGCGTGCAAAGGCTTCCTCCTGCAATGCTCCCTGACCCTGGAGATGCAACCCCACAGGTTCCCTACAGAGCGATCCCGCATTGCATACATCATCTCCCTACTCTCTGGACGTGCTCTACAATGGGCTGAAGGCGTCTGGCGTGTAGCTGTACCCATCACCGAGTCTGTGGATGCCTTTGTGGCCCATTTCAAACAGGTGTTTGACCTTCCTGAGGGAGACTCTTCCATCCAAGCGGAGCTGCATGCCCTGAGGCAGGGACGAAGGTCCATTTCAGATTACACCCTCCGCTTCCATTCTTTGCCACTGCCAGCGGCTGGAATGAAGCAGCCCCTCCTCACTGCGCCCCTACAGGGTTAGAACCCACTCTACGCCTCCAACTGTCGTCCTATGATGATGCCATAGGCTTGGAGAGATTCATCCAGCTTGCCATTCATGTTGCACATCGCAGAGAGAATTGCATCCGCGAACTCCATTCCACCTCTTCACCAGTCCAAGTTCCCTGTGCCGGGGAAGAGGCAGCAGGGGCCGCCGCAGAACCAATGCAGGTGGACACCATGCGGCTCACTCCATCAGAGAGACGCAGACGTCTGACTCAGGGGTTGTGCCTATATTGTGGTAACTCAGGCCACATCATCGCCCAATGCCCCACACGCCCGCCTCGACCAATGGTGAGTACAGTCCGTACTCCCAGTGTTCATCTAAAGCCTTTAGTCACACCTGTCATCCTTGCTGATTCCTCCTACATGGCTTCTGCTCTCATTGACTCAGGCTCCGAGGGAATTTCATCTCGGCTCCTCTGCCAACGCCCAACTCCCAAGCGGATTCACAATGCCCCTGCCTTCCACGCCCACTCCATAGTAGGTGCCCCTGGCCATCCGCAAGCGGGTCCAATATCAAACAAAGAACCTTGATATGCGGGTGGGAAGCCTACATGTGGAATCCATCACATTCTTCATACTCGAAGAGTCAACTGCAGAGGTAATCCTGGGGCGCCCATGGCTGATTCAGCATTCAGCTACAATCTCCTGGTCTACTGGGGGAGATTCTTCAGTGGAGCAAGAACTGTCCTGAAGTTTCCTGTTTCCCCAACTCCCAATGCTCTCACAGCCAACGCCTCAAATTTCCCCGGTGAACGCCACATCCATCGAAGTCCAGAGTCGTCCGTCACCATCCTGCCAGCATACGCCTCCTTCAGTGATGTCTTCTGTCCACAACAGCAGCCCAGCTACCTCCACATCGCACCCTGGGACTGTGCAATAGACCTGCTACCCGGCACCTCTGCCTAGGGGAAGGTCTACCCATTGTCCTTGCCGGAACAGGAAGCAATGAAGGCTTATGTCGATGAAGCCCTCAAGCTAGGGTATATCCGCCCCTCCAAGTCTCCAGCTGCCTCTTCATTCTTCTTTGTGGCCAAGAAGGATGGAGATCTTAGACCGTGTATCGATTACGTGCCCTCAATAAAATCACTGTCAAATTCCTACTCCCCCTACCTCTTGTCCCGAGCTCTGGAACAGCTGCGTGGAGCTACGCTGTTCTCCAAACTTGACCTCGAAGTGCCTACAACTTGGTGCGATTCGCCGTGGGGACGAAAGTGGAAGACAGCCTTCATCACCCCTACTGGTCATTACGAGTATCTCGTGATGCCATATGGGTTGTCGAACTCACCATCCGTGTTCCAGGGTTTCATGAATGAAATATTTCAAGATTACCTTAATAAATTTGTTATTATCTACATTGATGACATCCTGATCTATTCCCCTAATCTCAATGACCACATCCAGCACGTCTCCTTGGTCCTGTCTCGATTGCGTGAATTCCAGCTCTTTCTCAAAGCAGAGAAGTGTACCTTCCACCAACCCACCGTCCAGTTCCTAGGCTCCCAGGGAGTTAGCATGGATGACGGGAAGGTCCAGGCTGTACTTTCCTGGGCAGCTCCACACTCTATAAAGGAACTTCAGCGCTTTCTGGGCTTTGCCAACTTTTACCGGAGATTCATACAGAACTATAGCCAGATCACTGCTCCCCTAACTACTCTGCTCCGAGGAAAATCGAAGACCCTTGCCTGGAGCTCAGAGGCTTCCCAGGCATTTCGGGAACTCCAGAAGGCCTTCACCTCAGCCCCTGTCCTCCGTCATCCTGACCCCAACAAGGAGTTTGTCGTCGAGGTCGACGCTTCCACCACGGGCGTCGGAGCTGTGTTGTCCCAATACCATGGTAACCCTTCTCGTCTTCATCCGTGTGCCTACTTCTCCAGGAAGCTGAGCCCTGCAGAGTGCAACTATGACATCAGTAACAGAGAGTTGCTTGCCATCAAGTTAGCCCTGGAGGAGTGGCGTCACTGGCTGGAGGGAGCCAGTCACCCGTTTTTGGTCTTGACGGATCACAAGAATCTCCAGTACCTCCGCGAAGCAAAACGACTCAACCCTCGCCAAGCCAGGTGGGCCCTTTTCTTTACACGTTTTACCTTTACTATCAGTTACCGGCCAAGCTCACGTAACTGTCGAGCTGATGCCCTGTCTCGCATCTATCACCCTGAGGACAACCCGGAACAGCCTGAGCCTATCCTACCAGCTGGCGTGGTGGTGAGTCCCATCCAGTGGACCTTCGATGATCAGATCGCCGCAGCTATGGAGACTGAGCCTGTGCCACCTAACAAGCCAGACAATCACACCTACATGCCTCGTAGCCTCCGAACCCACCTCCTCACCATGGCACACTCCTCACCCGGCACCGGACACCCTGGGATCTGCGTGTGGACTGCGCCATGGCCAAAACCCCTCGTCATCTGCCTGCAGGGAAGCTGCTGCCTCTGCCCATTCCAAAGAGACCATGGTCACATCTCGGAGTTGACTTCGCCACCGATCTCCCGCTGTCTGAGGGCCACACCTGCAGATGGGAATCCCTGAAGATGTAGTGTCGGATAGGGGACCACAATTCATTTTGCGATTCTGGCGGGCCTTCCTCCGGCTGATGGGGGTGACGGTGAGTCTTACTTCGGGATACCACCCCCAAACCAACGGTCAGACAGAGCGAAGGATCCAAGAAATTAGTCGCTTCCTACGGACCTATTGCCATGGTCACCAGAACACCTGGAGCCGTTACCTACCCTGGGCCGAGTATGCACAGAACTCTCTACGCCAGCCCTCCACCGGCCTGACCCCTTTTCAGTGCATACTCGGTCACCAACCACCACTGTTCCCCTGGTCAGGGGAACCCTCTGATGTCCCAGCGGTGGACACTTGGTTCCGTGAGAGTGAGAAGGTCTGGGGCGAAGCTCACAGCCACCTCCAGCGAGCCATTCGCCGCCAGAGTCACCATGCCGATGCCCGACGGTCCTCCACACCGGGGTACACGGTTGGACAAAAGGTCTGGCTCTCCACCCGGGACATCCGGATGAGACTGCCCAGCAAAAAGCTAAGCCCCAAATACATTGGTCCCTTCACTATCACTCACCAGATAAACCCAGTCACATACCGCCTCCAGCTTCCCCCTGACTACAAGATCCACCCCACCTTCCATGTGTCACTTCTAAAGCCTTACCATTCACCTCACTCTCCTTCCTCCACAGAACCTGGTGCTGCAGTGGAACCCCCCTTGCCGCTCCTCCTGGACGAGGGTCCCATCTATGCCGTTAAGGACATCCTCAACTCCCGGCGCCGCAGAGGTCGACTGGAGTATCTGGTCGACTGGGAGGGCTACGGCCCTGAAGATCGCTCCTGGGTCAGCCGCGGACGACGCCCTAGACCCCTCCATGCTCACCGAAGTTCCATCGCGACGCATCCCAGTCGACCAGCCCCTCGGGTCGAGGGCGACCTCGGCCGCCGGGCCCCTCGCTCTTGGATGCGGCCCTGGAGGGGGGGGGGGGGGGGGGGGGGGGGGGGGTAATGTCACAGTCACACCAGGTTCGGTTCCAGCCACACCCACTGCTCTCTCTCCTGAAGCTCCCCTCACTCGTTCACACTCCCCAGTTTACTAATGACCTGCACCTGTTCCCAATCAGCCTCACTCCCTACTTAAAACCCCAGTCTCCCCTCAGTCTTTGTCTGGCCTCGTCAGTGATGACACCAAGGTGCTATCCACCAGCCTGACTCACAAGGAATACTCCTCCTGGATTCCCCTCACCTGTTCCAGCGCCCCCTCCTGGTCCGACCCCCACGAAGTCACCTCCTGATTTGGATCTACTGTAGTTAAGTCGATCTTCTGTGTTTTGGGACTTCTTCCGTTAAGTTTGCTGATCCTCTGTGTTTTGGACCCTCCTTGGCCTACTGTTTCCAGTGGAACTTCTGTTTGATCCCGACCTGGGTTTGACAACCCATTTCCTGGTTTTCCTTTGTAAATAAACTATCTTGTTTGAACTCTACCTCCCTGTCCTGAGTCTGTGGCCCGTGACAGTATCAATTATACATTTGTATCTCATCTGTTCAAAATATGCAGCCAAATCCCTATTCAGGTGGCGGATTTGGCTGCCATCTTGGTCTCAGAGATCACTAACTCAGGCGCCCTGGCTAAATCATTTGACTATGACGTCAGCTGTATCCGTGCCAAATTTGGTGCTTGTAGATAAATTGGCACAAACAATGGGGTGTAACTACAGTCAAAACTGCTTTTTTGGACAGTGGCCATATTGGAATTGGAGGATTAAGTGGTCCAGATATACTGGGTCATAAATATAAACATTCCTATGTGTTTCCCATGATCAATTAAGTTGAAAAAGACATCAAGTTTGTATTTGTAGCTCTTGTGGTTCAAAAGTTCAGCCCTTTTCAGGTAGCGGCCATATTGGATTTGGCCGCCATCTTGGCCCCGAGAGTCTCTGGCTCCGGCGCCTCTTTTGACCCCTCTTAAACGACAGTGAACATGGAAACGCTTTGACGCATGGAAAGCTTTCCTTGTAATGTATTGTATGCAATGGTGATGTTTCTGCACTGTGCACATTATTGAGTTTCACTGTGATTTAGAGACATTGGTTCCCAAAGACTGGGTCGCGACCCACGGGTGGATCGCAAGAGATTTTATTTAGGTCGCCAGCACAATTTATGTTGTCTAATAGGCCTAGCTTATACCATTTAACCAGGAAAGTTATCAGTTTTCTATTAGGATATAGTTTGTTTACCACAGTCATGGCCCTCTGTGCAATTTTGCACTTAGAATAGCTCTGAAACTGGGGGCGAACGCGTCGCAGAGGGGACAGCGTGCATCTCACTCGCAAAATGAAACATTTCTGTGGGGCGCCTGCCATGGACCTCGCAGTTGCAAAATGCAAGGGACAAGAATCAGCACGAACATTAACGGACAGCTACTTTAATCGTTGACCGATTAAAATCTAGTTTCCATGCTGTCAAGCAGACATCCGTGTAGGCCTACTGGACATATTCAATTTGCGTCATAGGCTGTATAGTTTCGAGATGCACTCTTTAAAGTTAATAGCAACTTCCTCACATTCCTTATTATTTCGGATTTAAAATGGCTATTGTGCAAAAGCCTCTTGTTCTGATATTTATTCATTTCACATTCTTACAACATAGCTTGTCACAACATCAATACACAGCCTTAGTATAAGGCCTACAAACAAGCAAACGTTTAACTCCAGAGAAAAATGCGGATTCAACTTTCCAAAGAAACCTCCAGAAATAGGCTAATATAACGACTTATGTGCTATTGAAAAGTTTGAGAACCTGTGGCCTAAAACAATATGGGTCGCGATTGTCTGTCATTTTTAAAAAGTGGGTCCCCAGAAAGAGAGAGAGCTTTTAGCTCTAAACATCCGTGGAGCGATTGAACGTTTTTTAAGGAACTGTAGTGCTGTCCTTTTTTCTATACATTTATTACATTACAGAAAGGATCTAGAACCCAGTCGACTTTTTTCAGAGGGTGTTGAGCGAGTTTTTCCATTCATCTACGTCACCATGTGGTTGTCATATTGGCTTTCATATCAGTTTCCTGCTCTGATTTTAGAGATTTTTAAAAAAAAAAATCAAAGCAGAGTCTACCTTTTTCTATTATGGTTCTGATTTTAGATACAAAGGGCAACTCCAGAAGATGAGTTTAGCTGTTGCCAATAGTTTTAGTTGAATATTTTATGACCCCCGTATTGGAGCTGGGTAGTAAATCCAGTATCCTCTGGTTCTAATTAGAATCAAGAAGTGTCTGCTAAATGTAATGTAATAATTAATAAAACTACGCTTGACAAGTGGAACATGTTCATAAGATCATCAGTGGCATGTTCATATTTTTACCATTGCTTGAAATAGTGGAGAGCTGGGTGTCAAATCTTTGCATTGTATCGCGGAGTGATTTATTATTTGCTGTGCTGAGTCTGAGTTGAACGGTCCAGGGATATTCCAACTCATGGAACGTCTCTCGGCCAATCAGAAACAAATAAATAGTTCCATAGAACCCAATTGTATAATCTCTCATGTGTTGCCTTATTTCATTATTGTTTCTTTGCCTTATTGTTACTTACTCATTTGTTTGCTTTCAGGAGTGACTGGGTGACATCTTACAAAGTGCTGGTTAGCAATGACAGCCATACGTGGGTCACCCTAAATAATGGGTCTGAGGACTTGGTGAGTGGCTAAAGGGATAAATTATTTCATTTTATAATGCATCCTTAAAAAGACACAGTGCAAAAACATTTCATTCAGGTTTCAGATTTCATTTATTGGTTTGACATGGCAGAAACATTAGAAAAACATAGTGTTTTTACAGTCCTGAATTTAGTCAAACAACAAAGTAAAACTCACAATTAAGGGCATATATAAAACAAGCTAAAATTATCAAGAGGACAAGTGCAGTAAGTATAAAATTACTTATAGTACAGTTTAAGAGCATGTGGGATAAAAGGGAGTTCATGTTTTTTTGGTTTTGCTCCTGGACGTAACCAGTTCCCTACAGTATGTCTTCTCAATGAGTAGGCAGTTGTAGAAGTTCTAGTGAGAAACATGCAGGGGGGGAAGAACTGTCCTTAAGTGAGTTTGTAATTGGTATTTAACTCATAATTGCATTTCAAAGAAATCATTGGTTGAAGCATACTTGCCACATAGGTACTGTAAGTGGAGACTGTAGAGATGGAGGTAAAGAAGCTGAAGACGTAAGAAGTTAAAATAATAAAGGCACCCCTCCAGGAAAAGCAATATGGGAAATATTTGGAAAGGTTCTTAAAGAAGATGACAGCGGTGCAAGTTATGTTCTATGTACTTCTTGCAAAGCAATTTAAATGTATGACAGCCACAAAACAGGTACGACCAACGTAACTCATCACAAACGCGGCACTGGTAGACTAAGCCCTCCCAGCCAAACCGAGTAGCCTAAGTGCAATTCCCAGACTTCAAGCAAGCAATAGATTTAGCTTTATATACTGACCTGGAACAGCTTTTTTAGACTAGGTACAAGACCTAATGACAAATGTCGCTCAGTAAAATAATGCTGATACTTTGTCACCTGCCCACGTTAAACTTTTAGCCTACAGCCGTGAGCAGGCGCCTGCAGGAATAAATGTTATGGTAAACAGACTACACAGCCATATCTACCGGTATTTATAGGCCATATAGGTTTGCGTATGCATAAAAGTTACCTTAGTTCGTTGTGTCTGTGACTTTAAACAGTGTATGTATGTGCTTCAGTAAAGCTTTGTGCTTCATTCAGCATTATAAACCAGTTCTTATGCAAACGTTTTGACCAGCAATGTAACTCTCTTGCCTACCTTGCTGCCTTCACCATTTCTGTTTTTTGAAAGAAAAATGTATGTCCATGGCCTTGAAATCTCGTGTTTAGCTAATCCTTAGCTGGTTGCAGGCGTGCTTCTACTCTTATTCTTATTCTCTCTCCTGTGCAAACATTATGTCCTGCATGCCTAGCTGTGTGAAGTTCTACTGCATGAAGTTTCGCAAATAAATGAATTTGTTTTACACTAATGGCCTACTGCCACACTGCATGGTAGGGTATGACCAAAAGCACACATTTTGTAAATACCGTAGATCCTGAAATTATGGCTGGGATTCTATTTATAGCGGGGCCTCGGATAATAGCTGGGGTCGTGGTCGATTCGGACAAATAAAGGCCGGCCCCAAAATACAAGCCAAGATAATAATTGCCAGTAGGGCCATCAGTCCATTAGTACTAGAAGACATTGTTTCAATTTAACTCAATTAAATAAAAGAGCTCTTAATATTTTATATTGTTGGTTGGTTTAATAGTTGCCAATGAAAAGTCATTGTACATGTACACCATGGGTCTCCAACACGTTGCTCTCAAGATACCAGTCGCTTGCCATCCCTTCTGAGCTTACCAGAGGCTGAAGCAGTTATTAGGCTACATTATTGGGCTTTTTAAACACAATTGTTGCCACGAGGCATTCCAGCCTACAAATTTAATAAAAAAGTAAATCATACATCATTAAAAAATAACTCTATTTAGGCTTGGCTATGCAGTACGATTCCCATTAAACATAGCGCATGTTCACAGCACAATAAGCGGGTGGAAATCCCAACACACTTTCAACTACATGAAACTTAATAGTGAACAATCAAATACCCCCAGATTTCAGTGTCCATCAGTCCCAACATTTAGCAATATAATCAAACAGTCCAAAAGTAAATTAAATCCCAAATCACACTGAAAACCTGCCCCCAAGAAATAACAGATACTACACTTGATCTTAGCTACATTACTACTTAGCTAATTGTTCCACTGTAATAACTATTATATACTGTATATAGCCTAAGGTTTAACCCTATGAGGCCGATGGATGCAATGTGCATCCAAATTCACTCCCATTCTTCTCTGTTGAATTGCTTACAGAATACTTGTCACACAGATATCACATACATATCACGTGAAAGCGACCTAAGCTAGTGGCTAGTTCCTGTGATAAATGGTGCACAAAAAATTTAAGGCTGAATTTACATGACATTACATTATCACCACACCCCTTGCCCTCGGTGGAATACATCACAAATTCTTCACTCACACATAGCAAACAATCAAAATGCAGCAAACAAAGATAGCATTCCTCTGTAGAATTAGCCATTCCAGAGTAACCTGGTTTTGAAATTGTAGCACATTTCTACATGAAATTCTTATGTTATAATGCCCCAAAACAATGTATTTCCTTTCTATATCAAAGAATCTAAAGTTGGTCAATGCCAGATCAACTGTGCATTGGGCTAAATGGCATGCACATATGCAAGCACAGGTTACTTCAGGTCACAAATGCACATGTATAAGGGTCATTCCACGTCAATTCAACCAGGGCCCACGCACTTAGGTCTCAAAAAATTCGGAAAAAATTACCAGGTGTACCTACTGTATGTTACCCAGGAGACGCACTGTAAAATTACTTTTATGTAAGATCAATACTTTCCAAGATACAGCCAGTTTTACAGGGGGAGGGGATGTCGATTTTGTCCGGCCTCTTTTTTTTGTCAAAGTTCACAAGCCCAAAGCACAAGAACTAAACCATGTAGGAGGCTCAAATTTTGCATGCTGGTACATCAATAGGAATACCATGTAGCAAAATCGTCACATTTGGTCTGGATGATCCTGCATGGTCATAGATAGATAGATAGATACTTTATTGATCCCCAGGGGAAATTCAAGGTCTCAGCAGCATACATACAACACAAACACATTCTTTAACAGCAGAAAGAGTAATTAAAGTATATAATATCCAAAAAGTTGCGAAGTAAAAAGTAAACAAAAAGTAGACAAAAGACGTAGAAACAAACACTAAGACACGGAGCTGCTGAATAGGCTGCCACACCTGACGGCGCCGGAACCGGAATAGCTGTCCCTCAAAGTTGATCAAAATGTTATGGCTGGGCTCTGTTTAGGCCTTCAGAAGACATATTTGTACTCAACATAGGCTCTTGATTTATTTCCCTTACTGAGATAAGTAGAAACACTCTCACAAAAAGCAAAGCAAAAGCAAAGGTGTACTGTGGAGTGGGAAAGACTGTTTTTAGCGGCAGGCTAACACATACTGATGACTTGCGCTAGCCTAGCACCTGCGAACTAAATATCACACTTGCTAACTTGAAAATGAGGTTCTATGTCCAAAATCCTGAACCACCCCTTTAATGAGAAAAAGAAGGCTTTCCTAGAGGGTGACACTGAGAAAGTCAGAGACATAAGGAAGGAGCTTAGGGTGAAGATGCAGAAGGCTAAAATTGATTTTAAAAGGGCTTAATAAAATGATGGGCAGAACCCCCCAAAAACAAATGGATACAACCATGGACCTCCTCTTCTTAAACAAACTTAATAATTTCTATGGAAGGTTTGACTCTTCTGATAGTAAAGACAAATGCAATACTGTCTGCATCATACCCCAAACCACCACAATCCAGCTGTCAGGGGAGGCAGTTAAACAATGCCTGTCAAAAATCAACCCACATAAAGCGACTGGACCTGATGACCTCCGTGGAAGGGCACTGAAGGCATGCGCCACTGAACTAGCAACAGTTTTTACTCAATTATTTCAACTACTACTGAACACCTGTACTGTGCCGGATATGTGGAAATGATCAATTATCAAGCCACTCCCAAAGAAACCTGGATCCAAAGAATTGAAAGACTTCCGCCCGGTAACCTTGACCCCTATTTTAGCCAAATGTATGGAGAGGGTTGTAACCAAACACCTTACCACATCCCTGAACTCACATCTTGATCCTCTACAGTTTGCCTATAACCCTCATAGAGGGACTGAGGATACCACTCTCACCATGGTTAACATGGTCTCCAAACATTTGCAAAACACCAATACTTATGTATGGATTTTATTTGTTGATTTTACTGCTGCCTTCAACACAATGCAAATTCACATAATGTGTGCCAGGGACATGACCTCTAAGGAAATAGTACTTAATACAGGGGCCCCTCAAGGATGTGTTCTTTCTCCTGCCCTGTTTTCTGTGTATACAAATGAAATGACACTACATCATAGTACTTTTAAATTATTCAAACATGCAGATGATATGGCATTAGTGGGACTGTTTCACAAGGACGACAGTATATCTGATTATGTTGATCATTTTTTAAGCTAGAACAGTGGTGTAAGACCAGCTCACTTCTACTCAATGCAGGTAAAACAAAGGAGCTAATTCTTAATCAAACAGGTGCTCCAACACCACTGACAAGGGAGGTGTAGCCAAGAGCACTACAAATGGGCTGGAACTGGTGCTTTTTGCCTTGTATCTGATGTGTATGCATGTGTGTGTGGGCTAGAGGGAGGGGATACATATAATCCTGTGGATATATGTCTGTGTGTAATGGAATGAATGTGTCTACTCTATGTTTCCTATGTGTTTTATACTATTCCTATCAGTGAGACCAAAGATAGTTTTCATGCAGGGCAAAAAAAAAAAAAAAAAAAAAAAAAAATTCCCAGTGGCAGTAAGGGATAGGTAGAAAATCAGTCCCTCCAGGATTTCGCGAGTTTTTTTGAGACTGTTGCGACCTAAAATCATCTTGATGCTTATTAAAAAAGGATAATCAAAGGTAAACAGTAAGGATTACAGAAAATCAAAGTAGGCCTACTTTATTTGTGAAAATGCTTTGACTGAGGTAATTCACAAAGCAGTATAACCTTTCGTAGAACTGTCCAAAAAAGACAGTCACCTTAAGAGATGGCGTCATGTCATATGTTTCAATACATTCATATATTTTGTAATTCATATTAAGTTCATATCTTTTTAATAATTCATAGTCTGTGGCCTGCATAATTACTAATAGCAAGTAAGTATCTAGTAATTTCATATTGATTTAAACTATTTGACTACACTTCTGTTTAATGTCATTACATTGGTGGTCTACGTCTAATTGACTGCCTGCCCCTTTAAGGACGTGAGAGTAGCCTATTTACATTTCTGAGTGGATTGAAGGCTTGCATCTCACTGTGTTCGCCACGAGTGTAAATCACTTTTGCATAGTGCATTACGATATGTGGATGCAATTGGGAATGTCTTCTATGTCATTAGTTAAAATAAATGTAAAAAAAAACAACTCGAATGAAATCATTCTTGGATCATAGAAGAGGTAAATGTCTTGCAATTTTATTAATTTCTTAATACATTTCTTGATTTTGGTAGCACGACTCAAACTAAGCCCACAAGCTAGCAAACATGACGCTAAAAGGACATATCCAGGTAAACGTTTGCCAATGGGTTGCATAGCCTACTCAAATGTCAGTAAACCAAGTAGGCTTACTTACTTTCATATCCTAGGTAGGTTGGTTAGCAACACCAGGTTGAGAGATGCAAGTAAACAGATTATTAACGTTAGCCTACTATTTATTGTCATCAAAACTGCAGAGGAACGAACACGTTAGGGCAGTCTTTGGTGTCATATGCAGAAGGTGCAGAAGTAAGTGTGCCATCTGGCTCAATATTCTGCGCGAGGGACTGTTGTGGTAGGTGAAATTTCACGGTGAAACTACGATGATTGGTCAAATTTGCGAAAAAATTGCGGTGTTTGGACAAAATTGCGAGTGCCTTGGTGATGAAAACAATCGTCTTCGTTAACAGCTGTGCATAGGCTACTTTGTAAAAGAGAATACGCTCATCCCTATACATAACGCAAGGGGTAATTAATGTAATTATAGTTCGCCTTTTATTTGTGGATTTATTTGATGTAGCCTAGACTATTTAGTGTTATTTCTTCCCCAAGCTCATAAAATAAATTTGGGTCGCACATAAATTGACAGGGTCGGTCGGAAACCGGAACCCAAGATTTCTTTTTTTTATGCCCAGGCATGACAATAAAGTATATTTCTATTCTATTCTATTCTATTCTATTCTATTCTATTCTATTCTAAGCATGTCAATGAGGACATCAGCTGATTCAAATCAACATGTGGTAACCACCGTGTGGCAGATTCCCAATTGCATGTTTAATTCCAAAGCAAACAATTTTGCAAACAATGAAATTGTCCACAATTAAATGTTTTGTACCACGGGACATTTTTCACCTTAAAAAAATCTCACAGCACACCCACATTCCCAAATGTTAAAAAATAAAAACATAGTAGCACACAAGGGCAACAGTCAAATAATAGTTTAAAAAGTAGTTTACGGGCCCTCTATCGGCTATAACCACACTATGTAAGGTTGCTGTAGTTCAAATGAGACATAAGAAACTACAAATTTGACTTGTTTCTGATGTCGCAATTAGGGCTGTCATTCGATTAAAAAAATGTATCTAATTAATTACATACTCCTGTGATTAATTAATCTAAATTAATCACATGCATCCATTTGTGAACGTCTTAAAAACAAGTTAAGACACACAATTTCACCATTAATTAGCTGCTTACTAACATGTATATTAGTAGCATACTAGCCATTTGTTAGTCATTATAAGTCACTAATTAATACCTTATTCAGCAAGATCTTATTCTACCCTTACTAGACCTTGTAAGCTCCTAATTACCCCTTATTCATAGTTATTAAATATGTTTTGCATATGAATTATGACAGTTATTCACCCCTAATAATACTTATCAATTGTATTTGTGCTAACTTGGCTGTCTGCTTGTTGTGTAGCCTACTGTGCACTGTAATACACTTAAAAAGTGTGAATAGGAGGCAACTTTAGTTTAGGGAACACATAAGTGCCAAATTAATTGTGAATTAAATGTGAACCAAGACCCAACTTTAGAATAAGGAACATATTCTGCATTACAAAGACTTAATTGACTGTTCGCAAAGCCGCACACCCTAGTTATTGTTACTACGCCTGTCAAACTCAGACCGGAGTTGTCTAGAAATTCAACGGTAGCTGTTAAGACTGTCTGTAAAAGTTACAGCACAAGAGGCTCTTTTAGAGAGCCACAGACCTAAATTCATTTACAATCATTTACAATCCGTTGAAAGACTGCAGTATGACAGAGACACATGTATAAAAATTCATATCTAGCTTTGTTGGGCGACAATGACAAACTTAAACGGGAGGCGAGTGTGATTCACTGATATTAATATTAGCTGGGCTAGATTAAGGAACATGGTGCTGCCAAAAAATGGAAACATAGCCTACATTGCAGAGCCACTTCAACTTTATTATTTTATGGTGAATAAATGTTACACTACTGTGCACAGCTCCATGCTTCTCTGACGTGACGAAGCTAGCACATTATTAGCAGCGGTTAGGTAACTATGCTAATGTTAGTTATATACAGGTCTCCTCCAAGTGACAATCATTTTATACACAATGCTGGCAATGCTGAAAACAATTAACATCCTTATTTATCTTACTTACATCGAGTTGACAGTGTGGCTTAATTCACAGATGTGGTGGAGCACTGTGTTTCGTTATGGTTTAGGAGCAGGTCTAACCCTTTACTTAAAATAGTGGAGATCTGGGACGAGAGAATTTAATCTAATTTAACATAATTACAGAAAACTTAACCCTCCTGTTATCCTTGGGGTCAATTTGATACTGGTACTGGTTTATAAGACGTTTGGTGATTAATTGATAGCTGTTTTTGGGACACGTTAAGCGTTCTTTATAATGAGCGCATACGGGGAGTAAAACGACTTGTTGCCGTTTTGGGACATAAGCTATGTTAAGCTTTTTCACGTTAAGGTGGTATTTTATGGAGTGAGAATTGTCTCAAAATGATTTAAATATATATCAAAGGATATATATATATATATATATATATATACATACATTTATAAATATCCAAATACAAAATACAAATATAAAAAATGTGACATACAAATAAATAAACAAATTTATATAAATAAATGTGTCTTTGTAAATATATTTTTGATATTTGAAAATAAATATGCTTGACTTTGTATGTGGAATCTGCATTTGTGAATCTCCTTTTTGCTTTTATGTTGATGACGTAATTTTGAGACATTCCTACTGCACACCAAGATCCACAAATAAATACCACTAGATTTGAATGCGAAGACATCCTCCACTGAACAACCAGCAGATGGCAGTGTTGTACAACATGTCTGTTATCAACTGATAGCAACTGAATCTTTCCGACGCTGTTTTCCCTAGTTCAGTTTAGTCAAGTGGTCTTTGACTAGCAGGATTAACGACATGGAAGACACTGGAAATGGAGTTAATTGCAAGCGCTAACTGGGTAAGACGTAAACACGCAAGTGACGTAGCCTAGTTCCCGCCTTGACAGATTGCAATGCGTTTGGCAGATTGAATGGCCATTTGAATTTTGCAACACAAAGAGCGTGACCAAAGTGCAATGCAATCAGGTGGGGCGCTATTTCTTTTCCATTTGAATAAAATGCCTCAAAACGATGGCAAAACGTTTTGCCCAAAATAATCCAAAATGTTTTCAGGCTGGCATTGACAGTTTTGCCAAATATGTTTTTAAAACGCAATCCTACATTGCACTTTAAATATTAAATTGCAAAATGAATTGACAGTTAAATGATGAAACTGAATATTGAAAATTGAAATGCAAAATTAATTGCCATATGAATTTTGAGACTGAAGTACCATTGCAAAATGGAATGCAATTCAATCAATGTTTATTCTATTTTTTAACCAAAATTATTGGAATTGATTTTAGGATTTCATTGTCACTTTGCAGATTAAAATACAATTTGTTGGAAATTATTGCAAATTGCAATATTAAATTGCATAATGAATTGGCAATTGCATAATGTAATGTCTATTTGAATTGCATATTGCATATTGCATTCTCATTTGAATAAATCTACCCATATGCTTCCATAGTTAACACCTAAATAGAGCTTCAGAGAAGCCCGATAGAGCCTTAACGCCCAAGATGGGGTTGTTACACTTTGTCTGTTCTGTCTATTCTTTGTAGAATGACAGGGTGACTTAGGGTGACTTACTTCACAGAATTCCCCTTTGCCCAGTTAAAGACTACAAGCAATAGCCCAGCAATAGTACTACAAGGAACAATAGAGTACTAAAGTGTGACATCATGTTTATGTAGCAACCAATTAACGTTTTTTTTGCAATTTGATAAGCAGTTTGCCTCTCCGATGTTTGAAACAATTATTGAGAATAGATCATCTTCATTTTTTATTAAAAAAAACCTAAAAATAACGTGGTGTAAACCACTGTCGTCATGGTGCAATGCTTCCTGAATCCAATCATCAGTCAGAGTCTCATAGCCTACTTGCCGATTTTTTTTCAGGTTTGTAAATAAATTCCAAAAAGAATTAAAAAAGTGTCCAAAGCCACACCGGTTGACAGTAATAACGTTATGTAATCAGAACAGATTAGGCAAATTTACCATTACGTTACCATTACAACTTTATCTTTCATACTAGCACAAACTTTTCCATTCTATACCCCGGAAAAATACATAAAAGCCTCGACATGTTTCGATCTAGTGATTTTCACCTCTTGAAATTGATTTATTCTCGTTTTAAAAGAAAGAACACAGCGAAGCAATGAAAATGCCATCTCTGATTCGGTTGTTTAGAACAGAAAATCTGAGCCAGGACAACGTGACGTTTTCACTTTAGTACTCTATAGTACTCACCTGAAGAGTGCTCTGTGAACTGGGCAAAAAGCAGAAAGTTAGCAGAAAGCATCTGAGAAATGTTTGGTCTTAAGTAGAGATGCACCGATATGGAATTTTAGGGCCGATAACGATAACCGATATTTATTGGTTTGTTGTGGCCGATACCGATACGATAACCGATAATATTACTCTTGAAAAAAAATGGTGAAAAGTGATTTGGGGAAAGCATTTAATAAGCATAATTTTATTGCAGTAATTTTACCTACCACCAAATGATGGACAGAACTCATAATAGTCCTCAATAGTACAGCAGTCAACATAACAGTAGCCTAGCCCTACAGTATGTGTGGCTCCTTTAAGTGAACCTGACGTCAGTGAATTGCGAGTGAGTGGCTAGAGAGTATGAATCGTTTTCATTTAGGACTAAACACTCATAAACGGCTCAGCTGGGAATAAGCTACAGTATAGCGACCAAATCAGAGTTTGTGAGGGAAACTTAGGTTTAGTTTCAACTGCGGGTAACTGAATAAAGCTGCAACTCCTCAGACTGTATCTTATGTCCTTCTACTCTGTTATGCACAACCTGCTGCAGCAGAAATGAAAGGGTTAGCCCCGGGTTTTAATAACTTATTATGATGACCTGTCTGGAACTGAAGCAGGAATGGTTAGCATATTTCTAGGTAATAATACAAAAACCCAAGCAAAAGTAATGCAAATATAATACTAAAACACAACTTAGAACTAGGCCTACTTATGTACTCGTCCCACTAATGAGTTTGTTTATTTGTTTCCCCGACCAGTGCAGTAAAGTGCAAACACATCAGCATAAGATGACTCTAGATAGGGCTGAGCTCCGCTCTGGTAAGGTTAAATGGCGGATCATTTACGAGAGGATTTTGAGATGCACAGATTCCCAAATGAACGCATATCCACAGATTTTGTTAGAGTAGTGAAATACATTCACACCGCTGACATTATATTGAGGAAAAAGTATAGCCAACCAAGCTCAAGTAACTCAGTGTAGCCAGAAGGACCTTACGTAGGCCTAAATTAGGACTCAAATTATCGGCCAGAATAATATTTACTGATAATAATATTTTCATTTTTTCACTTATCGGCCAATAATATATTGCCACACTATTTGAGTTAAATGAGCATGGTGGTGTCTCGTAAGGAACCAACTGAAGGTCTTGGAATGGTTTTCTGAGCGTGTTTAGAGGCCCCAAAAGCAGTTAAATAGCTTGCCCCCATAGGTTAGCGTCATTTCGAAGCACTGGCAGCCAGGGCAGATCTGGGGGGTTTTGCTTACCGCAACACGGGGTGACCCCAAGCGTTTTCCATTTTGGGGTTAAAAATGGTTGGATTTCCCCTTTAAGTAAAATTGGATGATAGGCCTACTTAGAAGGCATGTAACATTTGGTAACTCTTAAGTCTTTCAATCACTTTAACACCTTGAACTTCTTTGAACAATGTTTTCTTTTGATGGGGTTACCTTATGCCGTTACAGAATACAGAATACATGTCCAGAAATGTAATGTGTAACTAGAGATGTAACGGTATGAAAATGTAACCTCACGGTTATAGTGACCAAAATTATCACGGTTTTTGGTATTATTGCGGTATTTTTAAGTTTTTTAAGTGTGTTCAATATGTTCAGAAAGCACTGATAGGCCTACACAAGCTGAAATAATTTCAAAAAGTGTTTAATTGGCTATGTGCTTATAGCTTAACTTACCCTACCATGACTTGGAGTTTAGTTTACTATTTCTATTATTTGGATTCAATGAGTGAGACCAAAGTAAGTGTTCGAAATACAACTTTAGGCTACTGTATAATATGAGCGGAATGGATTTAATGTGGACGCGAACATAAGAAGACGTGTAGTGGCTACATGATACAGTGCACGTTTTGCGGTGAAAATTTTCCGCCTTTTAATATCAGATGTAGTCTAATCCGAATCGCAGTTAAAACCATCAATTAGACAACAGAATCAGTAGGGTACCAGTTTTGTTTCATTGTACAAGGCCTACTGTATGTCAAAAGCAAGCTCGGATGAAGCTGGGAAGGATTAAACACACGTTTCCACACCGTGGTAATCAACTGTGATAACTGATATTTGAAATGAAAACTGTAATTGTTGTAGTCAACATTTTTATTGCGGTTTACCATTAATGTGTAACATATTCTGTTACATTGCTCAATCTCAGTAACGTATTCTGAATACTTGGATTACTTCCACATTGAATTGCATTTTATATGTGTAGGAATGTGGCCATCAAATCCTGCTAACTAAACAGGCTTATTCTGGTGTGTTCTTCTTTTCCAGCTGGCTGTGTTAGGCCCACATACTGTAGGAGAGTGTAAATTTGAACGTAAAGCAGGTTGACACAACTATAAAATAGCAAGGTGACCAGTAAAACTACAGCAGACGACTATGCTTCTTCTGCACTATATTTCTTGTCCTGCCTTTGCATCACCTGTCTATACTTTGTATATCACATTGCACTTTTTTGCTTTTTTGCACTTCTGGTTAGACGCAAACTGCATTTTGTTCGCTTTGTACTTGTACTCTGCACAATGACAAAGTTGAAACTAATCTAATCTAATCTAATTTAATCTAATCTCATTCAGGTTGGATCAGGGGCGTAGCCAGAAATTGTTATTAAGGTGTGCATGTGAGATTTCAGGTGGCCTCAACCCAGTAAAAGTGAGGGGCGCAGACATATGACCGGTGGGATGCAAATGACCTGGAAATGTAAACACTATACTGTATAGCCAACCAGTGCTCTCAAAATTAACGTGATCGTGTAATGACAATCAAAAATTGCATGTTAAGCTACTGGCAAAAATAATTTACTTTCAGCTGTACCATAATTCATTTTAGAACTTAAATGTAGGTCTAATTAGAACAAAGCCATAAGCTATTTGGCTTATTTAATTTTTCATTCTAACTTAGCCATAAGCTAAGTTAGAATGAAAAATTCAGAATGCAGTGCCTATTTTGGATATGGGTTTTATTGTAGGTCTACAAATGAACTAGGCTTTGTTTATTGATTAGCAAAGACTGTGTAACTGATTGGCCTTACATTCTAAATTTGCTGTGCAAACAATCATTTCAAGGTCTCAGATGGCGCATCCACAATGTGCGATGGCTGCGTTTTAACGGGTGCAATGTGAGGCTAGTGCAAGACGGCGGGGCTTGGATTTAAACATGGAAACAATTTCATCATGCTACTAGGATAAGCTATTATGGTTGGTTTGGCAGGTTAGAATGATAAGGACAGACAAAGTAATGGTAGGCATGAAAGTTCAATTAGGTGGGAAATATTTTAGGTGTGCCAGGCCGACGAATGGGTGTTGGGTATTGTGACTGATCACGCAAATATTGGGGCTTCTGGGAAATGCATGCAGTTGCCTTAATTTATTTAGAGAGTGAGTGAAACAGAGAAATATCGTCATGTATTCCATTGATTTCAACAATGTAACTATTCTAAATACCAACTATTTAAATTGTAACTGTAACGTTTACTCATTTACAGTTGCTCATGTACTCGGAATATGTACACCGGTACATGTATTCCGTTACTCTACAACACTGACGTTAAGTAGCTAACTGCAAACAATAAATGAATACTGTCAATTTGTTTTGGATACTGTGTATTCTCATGTGTTGGGGCTTTATAATCTGCTGGGCAAGAGTTAGAGATCTGGCTGTTGTTTACATTGTATTGTATAAATGTAAAATGTATTTACATTCTAACTAACAGCAAATAGTGTTTTGTTTATAGATTTTTCCTGGAAATACAGAGAAGGAGATCCCTGTCCTCAACAGTTTTCCTAAGCACATGGTTGCACGTTACATCCGTGTGAACCCTCAGTCGTGGCACGACAGTGGCAACATCTGCATGAGGGTGGAGATCCTGGGGTGCCCCATGCCAGGTTAGCTTTTTTATTTCTATGTATCCAGGCAAATATATTTTGAATTGTTCATTTAATAACTGTTGTAAAGCCACTTCTGAAGAAAAATAACCTGGATGCCTCCATGCTAAACAATTACAGGCCTATATCCAATCTATCTTTTATTGGCAAAATTATTGTAAAAGTAGTCTTTAATCAACTAACCACCTTCCTAACATCAAATGGGTATTTTTAATTACTTTCAGTCTGGTTTTCGGGCAAATCACAGCACTGAAACAGCTCTTATAGCGGTATAGCGGCCTTTAGAAGGAAAAAGTATTTTTGGGTGTTGGGCGCCAGACACTTACAAGAAGTGTCACAGAAAGAAATAGCATAAAAAGACCACTACCTCTACCAGATTTAACACAGCAGCTAGAAGGGACTATGCTAAACCTGTACGGCTAGCTCAGGTGAATCTCAGGAAAAGCAATAGGCAATAGAGACAGAGTCAATCATATACCAAGTGTATTAACCCTGAGCTTCAATCATCACCACGGGAATAATGACAAGATCCATATGAAAAGAAATAAGCTAATTGTGAAGCCAAAGTCCATCACTGGGATAACTCATAACTAGATGTACCGCAGAGCGGTACAAAATATGACCGCCGCCCAGTCCAGCACATTTTTTCCACAAAAATAAATCACACTGAAAGGCCTACAGTATATGATTCTGTCTCACTAAATTGCATTATCCACACTCAATTCTCACTGGTATCTGCTAGACAACAAGTACCAAAACATGATTAGTTCATAGATTTCACATGTAAAATTAATTTTATACAACCCCACCTCCATCTTGCCTGTTCATAATTCTGAGAAATTCTTGATTGTTTGTGTTATGTTTATAATAATAATAATAATAATAATAATAATAATAATAATAATAATAATAAGCTTTATTTGTATAGCACCTTTCATACACAGAATGCAGCTCAAAGTGCTTTACATTTGAAGCATGTAACACAATAATAGTCAGTCAGTCATTATCAATCACTTTTCTTTGCTGTTTATGATCTACTCAGCAACATATCAAAAATATAGAAAATGACATGTCATAAGACTGGCAGCCTTAACCCTCTTACCCCCACAAGCCGCCATATGGCAACTGTGGCAAGGAAAAAACTCCCATATTCCAGGAAGAAACCTTGAGCAGAACCTGACTTAATAGGGGAGCCCATCTGCTTCTGGCTGGCTGCCCTCAATAGTAGCAGATGTAGAATAATCTGAAAATGTAGTCTACAGGATAAGATGAGTTAACTAAAAGCTTTCCTGTACAGGTATGTTTTCAGATCTTTTTTAAAAATATTTACTGAACTCGCCTGCTTGATGTACAGAGGCAGGGTGTTCCATAGTTTGGGGGCATAATGGATAAACGCAGCTTCTCCACTTTGTTTGTGGAGCACTTTGGAGTGCGATTAAAAGATTAGAATTGGATGATCTAAGTTTCCTTTGTGGTTGATAAGATATTAAAAGCTCAGAGATATATGAAGGTGCTATGCCATTCAGAGCTTTGTAAGTAATTAACATAACCTTAAAATCAATTCTATAGGAAATAGGGAGCCAGTGCAGTTCAGCCAACACAGGGGTGATGTGTTCTCTCTTCTTAGTCTTAGTTAAAAGTATAGCCGCAGAGTTCTGTATGAGTGCCAATTTCTTTAGATGTTTTTTGGGAAGACCAGTGAAAAGTGCATTGCAGTAGTCTAACCTGCTAGTGATAAGCTAAGAAGGGCCGCACTTTGGCAATGTTTCTCAAGTGGAAATAGGCTGTCTGAGTAACTTTACTGATATGGGGCTTAAAACTTAACTCTGCATCTAGGATGACACCGAGGCTTGTTACTTTTGATTTGACCTGGTGTGCCAAGTTCCCCAGATTACTAAGAATAATATCTCGCTTTAGTTTTGGTCCAACCAGAAGTACCTCTGTTTTGTCATCATTTAGTTTCAAAAAGTTTTTGCTCATCCACTGATTAATGGAGGTTAGGCATGCAGTGAGGGAGCAAAGGCCATCTGGGTTATTTGGCTCCACAGAGATATACAATTGGGTATCATCTGCGTAGCTGTGGAAGTTTACATTATTGACTTATGACGTTTCCCAATGGAAGCATATATAGAGAAAATAGCAAGGGACCAAGGCAGCTCCTCTGGGCCACACCAAAAGGCCAGTCATGTTTTTCAGATACATGATCTCCTAGACTGATATAAAAATCTCTGCCAGTAATGTAGGTTTGAAACCAGTTTAGAGCATTAACAGAGAGACCCACCCACTTCGCAAGGCGGTGAATTAGGATGCTATGATCAATGGTGTCAAATGCCGCACTCAAATCCAGAAGAATAAGGATTGAGACTTTGTTTGAGTCGGTAGCTAGTCTGAGATCATTGACTATTTTTACTAGAGCCGTTTCTGTGCTGTGATTTGATCTAAAACCTGATTGGAATTTTTCAAGGATACTGTTTTCGTTGAGGAAGGTATTTAACTGATTACAAACAACTTTTTTCAAGTACTTTGCTCAAAAACGATAGATTTGATATAGGCCTGTAGTTGCTCAGATTGGTATGGTCAAGATTTGACTTTTTTTAAGTAAAGGTTTCACAACAGCGGTTTTAAAAGCAGTTGGAAATATACCTGTTTCTAATGAGGTATTTATTACCTTGAGAAAAAAAGGAGCTAAGCTATCATATACTTTTTTTGAGGAATGTAGTAGGGATTGGATCTAAAACACATGTTGAGGAGCGGTTTGAGTTATAATTTTACCAAGCCTCAGATTGAGTAATAGTGCTAAAGGACCTTAATTTTGGGGGGCTGTTTTTGGGTGTACTATCAAACATATTACTTGTGTTACCAATAGCCTCCCTTATAGAAATGACTTTGTTTTTGAAGAAGTCTGCAAATTCTTCGCATCTTAGAGAGGATGCCTGGCTGAGTGTATCAAAAGGTGTTTGATGCAATAGCCTATCAATGGTAGAGAACAACACCCTAGAGTTTCCACTGTTTTCAGCAATTTGATTGCAATTTCGGGATGAATTTTTGGAGTATGTAGTACTATATTAAAAGATACACAATGATGATCAGACATCTTTATATCATTTACTGATAAGTCTGTGACTTCTATCCCTCTAGAAATGACTAGATCGAGGGTGTTGCCAAGGTTGTGGGTGGGTCCTGTAACATGCTGCTTTAGCTCTAAACTGTCCAACACATTAAGGAACTTACTGGCTTTAGCATCAGTTGTCTTATTGACATGAATATTGAAGTCACCATTTACAATTATCCCATCATAGCTAGTGATGATGAGCGACATAAGTTCAGAAAACTGGTCGAGAAAGCCTGTCCATAGTTTAGGAGGGCAGTATAAGGTTAATAGAAGTACAGCTGGGTCAGCCTTCAGAGTGAGGGCAATATACTCAAAGAAAGCGAATCACCAAAGTTGACTTCGTGTGCAACTATATTTGTTTGAGAGAATGGAGGCAATTCCACCACCTCGTTTGCCTTGTCTAATTGAGTGGAAGAAATTATAATTTGGGGACAAGTCTCAACAAGAACAGCTTCGCTGTCTGAAGTCAGCCAGGTTTCAACAAGAAACAGAAAATCCAATTTTTTTTTCACTAATAAAATCATTGATTGCAAAGGTTTTGGTAGTAAGTGCACCTATATTTAGTAAAACCCATGTTAGCTGAAAATGCCTCTGGCTTTTGAGGAATATGCTGAGGTATGGAAAGAATATTTGTTAGGTTTCTAGTTTTAAATTTGTCTTTTCTTTTACTATAGGTTGGGTAGAAATCAACGTTGAATAGAACTATAAGCATAAGTCATGCTATTGCATGACGCAGCTTGATCTATGGTAGTAGTATTGTATGTTACCCTGCAGAAAACATTCTCAGACTCATCCACATGTATAATGCCATTCGAATCAATACCTGGGGGCGAATCTGTAATATTTTTCTACAGAATGTCAATGCCTCAGTGTGGACGCTTATGTTGTCAGAGAGTAGCCTGGCTCCATGTTGGTTTGGGTGGAGACCATCACGCTTCAGCATACTGGGCCTCCCAGAACAAGCCCCAGTTGTTGACATAGGGGATGCTTAGGAAGCGCAGTAGCGTTTGAGCCAGGTGTGGAGATCGAACAGTCTGGACCATCTCTCAGCACCTTTTCTGTAGGTAGGGAGAGGCCCAGAGATGACAAAGCGTTTTCTGTGCCCATCAGAGTGGTGATGAGAGTTTTGTAGTTTCCCTGCAGTGCTACTGACTGCTTATCTCTGATGTCGTTAAATTGCCCACGTGTACGATAATGTTGTTGACCTTGGTGTGGCAGGCCAGGATGCTTGGGAGTTTCTGCTGGATGTCAAGGACCTTGGCACCAGGGAAGCAGTAGACCTTGGAGGGACCGCTACATGATGGGGAATGCAGAGGTCTCTAACCATGGAACTGCCGATGACCAGGGTGGAGGTTGATGAGGTCCGGGGAGGAGGGGGTCGGGGGCCGACTTTGAGGAGGGACCAGGATGGTTGTCTCGGGGCTGGAGGGGCTCCTCATCCCTCGGTCAGAATGGCATAGCGATTTTCCAGTCATAGGTTGGGCTGGGCCTAAGTGCCGTCCGGACCGTCTGCCGTGCTTGTGATGCTTGCTTCTACGCCATGGCTCAGGCTGGTGTGGAGTGGAGCTGGCCAGCAGAGCAGGCTTGGTTCTCAGCAGAGGCCGGGGAGAGGCAACAGGGACAGAAGTTGCATTAGTGCATGGCATGGTTAAAGTATTGGAGGACAGAGGAAATCAGGGCATCTGGCATTTGTGTGTGTAAGAGAGGTAACGCTATTTCACGGAGAGAATGGTGTCGAGGAACTGTTCATCCTTCTCAATCTGATGGAGGGTCGCTATTCTGGCTTCGAGTTCCACTATCTTTTCGCTGAGAAGGACGCATGAGTCGCAGCCTGGTGCACAGCTGAGGGGAGGCATCGTGTCGCGGCGAGGGCTCGTCGGTGTCAACTGTCTTTTAAACGTTTGTTTGCTAGTTGGCTAGCAACAGCGATATCGTGCAGTTCCCTGATACCCGCTACCTGTGTTCGAGTTAAGTAATCTGAGAAGATCTCACTTTTATATTGAGTCACTAGTTTTGAGAGACGTTAGAAGGAATTTGATGCTTTCTTCTTCCAGATAGCGTTTCCTTGGCCCGGTATTATTTGCAGCCCTTGATACTGGCTTAAGGTTTAACGTTAACGTTTGACAGAAAAGTTTGGCGATCAAGGTTATAGAGTCCGATAATCCAAAGCCTCGAGCAACAACAGTTTATGCAACAGTTTGTTCACGAGATATAATCGGTAGCCAGTAAATCCGTAGAAAGTAGATGGTAACAAGGAGATTTAAGATAGTTTATGTTATGTGTGTGGGTGTGTGTGTGTGTGAGTGTGTGTGTGTGTGTGTGTGCGTGCTTGTGTGTGTGCCTGTGCATGCAAGCGTACATATGTCTACTGTGTGAGTATGTGTCATACGTATGATAACTGTGAATGTATGTGTGTGTGTGTGTGTGTGTGTATCTGTTTGTGCACATGTGTGCACATGAAATGGGTTAACATGACCCTTGGAGGCAAACATACGGAAAAAAATGGTCATCCTAGGCCCTACAGTTCTCAAGATATTCACAGAGAACTGTGTCTGCCCTACCCTCCTTCGGGGTCCAGTCCAGCGGGGGCTACAGATCAAAACGAAAAATGACGGTTCCATGCTATCCATGTGGGGGTACATGCCCACTAAGTTTTGTGTACCCCAGTCTTTCAGTGTCCCGTGAATCCTTGTTGGTGTACGTCACTAAATGTACACATAAATTATTTTATTGTAAGGCCCCCCCATGAACGAAAGTACACAAAACTTGGCATGCATTCGGAGGGTGTCATAATGATCCTACACTTTTAATTTTGTGCAGTTTTGACCTTGTCAGCCAGAGATATTGTGATGAAAACACCTAATTTTTTGCTTTTTAATTTTTAACTAGGTGGCGCTATACATGAAATAAGTGGTAATGGGATGGGTTGACATGTCTCCTTAAGACCAACATACACAAAAAAGGTGGACCTCCTAGGCCCTACGGTTCTCGAGATATTCACAGAAAACTGTCTCCGGCCACCTACAGGCCAGTTGGTGTATAGTAACATAAATTAATTTATTGTGTGGCCCCCCATGAACGGAATTCCACAAAACTTGGCGTGCATACAGAGGGTGTCATAATGATCCTACACTTCCAATTTCGTGCAGTTTTGACTATGTTAGGTTACAGATACCTTCAATTACAACACCTCATTTTTACTTTTTTGTGTTTAACTAGGTGAAATGGAATGGGTTGACATGGCCCCTTGAGATCAACATACAAAAAAAAAATGGTCCTCCTAAACCCTACGGTTTTCGAGGGGTCCAGTCCAGCGGGGGGGCTACAGATCAGAACGAAAAACGATGGTTCCATGCTATCCATGTGGGGTTACATGCCCACCAAGTTTTGTGTACCCCGGTCTTTCCCAGGCTCATGTTCATAAGCAGTACACAGCACAACTCACATTCATCACATAATACATTTCAGTTCAGCTATTAATTCACTCCAACACAACCAGACAAGGCACACCCGACACCTTTAACCTCTGAATGAGTTCAGTGACTGATTCGTCAATCACCAGGAAGATAATTGCAGTCAGTATGTAGCATCAGACCTTGAGAAAACGTTCCAGTGAAAGAAAGCCTATGTAGGCCTATAGTATCAGAATCCCCGAGAAAACGTTACGATATTGAAGAATCTATTTATAGTCTCTAAATCCCGAGCAAACGTTCCAGTGTAAAAGAGCCCATGTATAGTATCTGAATCCCCGAGAAAACATTACGATGTTGAAGAATCTATTTATAGTCTCTAAATCCCGAGCAAACGTTCCAGTGTAGAAGAGCCCATGTATAGTATCTGAATCCCTGAGAAAACGTTCTAGAATCTATTTATAGTCTCTATATCCCCGAGAAAACGTTACGGTCTGTATACAGAAACGTCGACCACAAAACAGCTAGGCCGATTAAACAGCGTGCGTGCAGCAATTAGTCACCTGAGAGAGAGAGAGCCAGTTCGCAGAGTAGTGTTAATTTTGTCACCTATTTTTAATTTAGTCTTAGTCTTAGTCTTGTGACGAAATGTCCTTTTTAGTCTTTGTCATATTTAGTCATTCAAATATCATTTTTGTTAGTCAAGTTTTAGTCAACTAAAACTCTCGTCATTTTAGTCTAGTTTTAGTCAAAAGAAAACTAAAGCTTAGTCAGTTTTAGTCAAAACATTTTAGTCTTTTTTTATAACAAATTATTTCTGATTACCATTTAAGTCAAATAGTGTTTCACACATCTCAATTTTCTAACAATATTGTGTGTCCACAGGGCTACTCGACTGTTATAATTACTCATTCTGATTTTTTTTGTCAGTCAGTACAGTGGGTCCCCGTTAAGTTTGGACGGGTTCCTTCATGAATCACGCACCCCATTTTCTCAGCAGAAATGGCACAAACTGCAGTTGACACAAACAACCACAAGGTGTCACTTGGGTGCCACTACTATTTTTGATGCGACTGACTTACTGCTTCCATGACACAGCGGGGGCACGGGAACTTAAATTGATCACGTTAGTTTAAGCTTACACTTGACAAAACATTCTAATATGAAAATGTAGATGCAATTGTTGTAAAATGGTGCAGCTCCTTTAAGAAAGCACCGTGTGCAGGGATGGAGAGAGAGAAAGCGAGAGGGGATAGGCCTATCTGTGTTAGAACTTAGCATGTGGAAAAAGTACGTGCTGTTGAGACTGGAGCGAGTCATATTCAAAATAATGCAAAAAAAAGCAATTATTCTCATTCATTGCAACCAAAGCATGCCTGCTTGCCGACGTTCAAACGAAAAATATATCAAAGCACCTTTTGCGTTTGAATGTAGCACGAAAAAATGTTTAAACAGCTGGACAAATGATTTAGCTAATTGATTATATAACCTAAACACCAGCAATTGTTGAACATTTACCTGTACAAGTACATTGACAGTAGCCCAGCCTAACAGCATGTTGTAGGCCTACTGTAGAAATTTCACTTAAATTGCAACCGCAACATGCCTGCTTGCCAACGTTCACACGACAACGAAAAAGATAATAAAACAAGAGGGTTGAGTCTGAATGACACTGGGTTGAGTTTTTAGACACGGAGTTTTTGTAGTTAAGAAATATTTTCGAATAAAAAAATGGTCATTCTTCAATCTCCTTCACTGACGCCTATGGAAAAGGCTTAACGTCCCAAAACAACGATCAATGATCATCAAATTTCTCTCTCACATTGCTCCTCATAACCATCTATAAAAAAGTGTTTTTTCTTTTCTTTTTGAGCACATCCGAATCCTAGGACATAACGCACTGGACCTTATAATAGGCTCGAGATATAATTCCAAAGGGGGCAGATAGGGGCCACTGCACTTAAAACTTAAAAAGATGAAGCTTTCCGAACTTTGAAATTGCGATCAGTGACTGGCATCGGGTGAACGAAGCTTTTCGAAGTTGAACAGGCTATTAAAAACTATTTGCGCACCTCCATGTCACAGGAGAGACGTGGGCTCTCCCTTCTATGAAAAAGACGTTAGGCTACCTGCAAACTGGCCTATGATTTCATTGCTGAGTTTGCGGCAAAGCAAGAAAATGTTTTTTTCCTGAGTCAGGATATGGCGAGTCAGTGTCATTTATTTGTCCAATGTTAGCCTATAGATACAGACCAGTACATCTTATCAATAGTTTGAATGTCGTGTGTGTTTCTGCTCATTGACAAATACCGTTTCAGCACAATGATTCATGCCCAATTAATTCCCCCTGTTAAAGTGTTCACCTTTGTTACACTATTTGGTTTCGTGATGTAGCCTATGATAAACACCATATGGCCAAATATGTGACTCAGCTAATGTTATAGGCTATACAATTGAATTTCCCCTCTTAAAGGCAAGCTGGTGTAGCTTATTAGACTAGGCTACTATTAAAATACACCGACGGTAGCCTTGGCTATGTGTAAAGTAAGCTATCGCATGATTTCATGCACGTAAGTGAAAAGGGCCTTGCATCTGTCAAGTTCACACAGGGCCTCGCATCCCCTTGCAACGGCCCTGCAGCTCCTCCTAAGACAGCGAGGAAAAAGTTAAAATACGCGATAAACCCGGGAAAAGTTGACAGGTTTGTTTCGGTCCCGGTGATTATTTGTGAAATTGTGCAAACGACAGCCTTTTCAAGGCATTTCAAGGAAGGAGTCGTAGCATGCAAGCTCCCAAATTGACCCAGTAGCCTAAGGCATCAATAAATTGTTGGGACTGGGGAGGGTCATGCGTTTTTTCTCAATCACTTTGGAGGGTCATAGAAAAAATTCTTGCTGGCGAGGGAGGGTCACGCTTTTTTGACTAACGCCCCAAAACTCCTCCGTAGCCCCCTTAATTAAATAAATAACGCCCCTAATTGATTAATAGCCTAGGCCTACACCAGCAATTGTTGAACATTGACCTGTACAGGACATTGACAGTAGCCCAGCCTAACAAGCAAATGTTGCAAAATACATCAAAAGACGAATTAATCAGAAATAAATAATGTAATCTGCATCGCTTTATTTAACAAACTGCAAGCAAAAAGAGCATTGAGTTCGCTGTAAGGCCAAACCCAAGAACAAAGCCTATCTGTTAAGGCAGTCGATAGGCTATATAACGAGCTGTGTGCCTGGAAAGACGATAGATGACGGCTCTGGTCATCCCATACCCTCCCCCACTTCCTGTAGTCTACCATTATGAAGGCCTGTAGCCTAAAACGACTTCGCCGCTTTGACATTAAGCTTTTTTCATCGCTAAGCCCTCCTCCCCCATCCCCTTCTTTCACAAGCAGTGGGGAACGGGCACAAAAGTAACACTTTTGGTAGACAAAGGAGGGTTCTCCGCGCTTCTGTCGCTTGGCCACAACCGTTGCAACCAGGCCAGGACAGATATTTTAGAGAGGAGATGTGTAAAGCTCAGATGTTTTTTAATTTTCTTTATTCTTCAGTAAAAGGTGCAGAACATTATTAAACTTTGACTAACATTTCGATGTGTCGATGTTTTTGACTAACTAACATCAAACGTTAGTCAAAGTTTAATAATGTTCTGCACCTTTTACTAAAGAATAAAGAAAAATTAAGAAGACATCTGAGCTGCAACCGCCTCCTTCTCTCTAACACTTTTGGCTTTGGCTAAATATTTCTAAAATCATTTGAGTTTCACTAGTCACATGTTTTAACAAGCAACATTTGTTATTGAACTAATAACAGACGGTGTCGAAAATTTACTTTATTTTCCATAATGGAGAAATAACATATGCAGAGTCTAACCAAGGTCAATCTTGCCAAAAAGCCCTCAAACCTGAAAACACATGAGGCAAAAGTGCAAAACATCACAAAACTAACTAAACTAACACGCCGCGATTTTTTGTATTGCAATCATTGTAGCCTACAGTTGTAACAGCGCGTGAACAGTCGCTTTTTACTCCCCGGATGCGCCATTATAAAGAACGCTTAACGGTCCCAAAACAGCTATCAATTAATCACCAAACGTCTCATAAACAAGTATTGCCAGGAGCAACACCTTGCAAAAAATGATAACAATAGGCCTTTATATGGCTCTGCTCCTGCCTAGATTCGAACTCAGAACTACCTGAAAGTTGCAGACCTGTTCTGGAAATACGTGCATTAACCCACTCGACCGTCAGACAACGCTATCTGCTTCGAGTAGGCCTATTGGGTAGGATTGTAGCCTACACTGGTTGCTGTGGCACAGTCTTGAGTGACCGAATTCGTTTTTCTTTGTCATATGAATGCTGTCATTTTGTTAACATTACTGTTAAGGAGATGCTGTAGGCAAAGTCTATATTTCAACCTCGTTAGTGTAGTAAAAAAAGTCAGAACTATTCACAAAGTTTCTGGGCAGCATATTTATGTTCTGTTAGCAAAGTTTAACTTCTCATGACTACCGACAAAGTAGCCTACTGCCAGCTGATCTAAGCTCTCATTTTAATACATTACTGAGAGACAGACACTGTACAATCAAGAAATCTTGCCACTGAATCCAAAACTATGTTTAACATTATGTACAAGGCTTAGGCTACAGCCCTTGCTGTCGAATGCGCCGTCTGGTTCGACCGTGGAACTCCACAGCGGACTATGCTGCCCCCAAGCGGCTGCAGTTGTACTTACATTTCACCATTTACCATGATCGTGAATGAAGTGTCAATTTTTAACTGGGACCCACTGTACATGCACAGGTAAGTCGAGCTACAGTTATAGCTCGGCTGGGATTTGGCCATAGACAGTAAAAGATTTGACTGGACCACTGTCATGATCTTCATAGACCAGTGTTTCACAGTGTGGTCCATGGGACCACTGGTGGTCCGCAAGCTATCCCAAGTGGTCCACGAGCAGACGTGGTAAAATATAATATAGATGAGTTGTTTGCAATATTGAACCATGTAAATTCAAACTGTTCTACAACACTGTCTATGTCAGATATGCCAGTTTAAATCATATGAATCCTCTGACACAATTAAATAAAGTGCAAAGACAATAAGCAAGGTGGTTCAGTGAGTATTGTGTAGGCTAATATACTGCTAAGTCTATTTTTTTTTTTTTAGCTAGGTGGTCCGTGCGTTTTTTATTGATTAGTTAAGTGGTCCTTAATCTGAAAAAGTTTGAGAAACACTGTCTTGGACCCAAGTATGAATGTTTTACTCCACCACGCTAGATGGCGATATGCGCCCAAACGCAACACAAACTCTCAATCTTAGCTAACTTGCTAGCGAACTTTCCATATTAGCTTACTTGCTAGCAAACTTTGCATCATCAGTGTGTAACTAGTTAAATAGTTGACATTACTTGCTGAAACTTTGTATGGACATTCTGGGGGATGTTAATTTGTATATGTATGAGAGAAGCTTCAACTTCTGGGTATGTAGCATTGTGGCATAAAGCCTAACTGGCAGAAATCTCCGGTGTTTTTGTTCCATGTAGTTTCCTGCTGCAGCCACAGGGTTTCAGCAACAGCACGTAGACTAGCCTACAGGAAAGCTGCTGCGCATGAACCATGAACTCATTCGGAATATTTTGAAAAGGTAACAGCTATTCTGTCTTCTCATTTTGTAGACGAAAATGGAAGAGAAATTTTATCTTAGTTTTTATTTCAAGCAAAACATTTTAGTCTCGTCTTTTTTCGTCAACAATAATGCATCTTAAGATAGTCTTAGTCAGTGTTTCAGGACATTAGTGCAGTCTCGTCATCGTCTCGTCGTAGTCATGGAAAAAAAGGTTGTTGACGAACATTTTTCCTCTCGTCTCGTCTGACGAAATGAACACTATCGCAGAGCAACACCCTGTAGTCCACAAGTGCTTCGGCAGCCAAGTTCCACGTTATAATCCGTTTGGACACCAGTCATCCCAAGTTTACGAGCCTCCGTATACTTTGAGCCGCTACTATTAGTGAGTCGTCCTAGTCTCACCCGCAAGCGAATTGGCCGCCAAACAAAAAGACTCTCGCAACAGGAAGTAAATGTGGCTATATTCTATGGAAGCCTACTAGGTCAATCACAGCCAGCCAATGACGTTTACTCAATCAGACTAATAATCAATAGGGACAAGAAAAGTTTAAGATTCAAGTAGCAAAAATAGCACGTTTATAAAAGAGAGAATATGAGAGAGATCAGCTTAAGTTTAGAAAACAGGCCTACTATTGCATAGTAAAGGATAGAGATAACTTACTATTAAAGAGAAATGGGTAAAGGCTGTTTTAAGAAAATGGGCGGGCATGGTGAAGGCTCCATGACATACGCCACACTCTCCCCCCCATAGAAAAAGACCCTGTGTGGATGAACTACAAAGCAACTGCTCCTGTATCTCAAAAACAGGAACTAGTTAAGGAAACCCCAGAAATTCCTCCTCTGAAGAGTCATCTTCTTAGTTTTTCTAAGAGTCTTCTTTCTTAGTTTTTGTTTTTGCTGTGTATCCAGTTCTTCAGCGGTGGGGTAACAAGCTCTGAGGTCTACCACGTTAACTGAGCGTGGGTTCTCTCCAGTCTCCTCATAAGACACAATATAATTAAGGGGTCCGATCTTTCTCACAACTCGGTAAGGTCCAATCCACCGAGGGGCAAGTTTAGAGGTAAACTTTCTCGCCGACTGGGATTGAGGATGATGACTGACCCATACTCGGTCCTGAGTTTTGTAACAGACATCTCTGCGGTTTTTATCATAATTCCTTTGTTGCCTGAGTCTGGCCTTGACCCTGCTATTTTCAATGAGTTTTAACATGGATTTCTGTTGGTCCACAATGTCATATGAGGGTGTCTCCGGAGGAGGAGTAGTCTGTAGAACGCGGTCAATGGGTCAATCAGACGTCTTCCCATGTGGGCCTCAGCTGGAGAGACTCCCAGTGACTCATGGACAGCGCTATTCAGAGCAAAACGGAACTCCGGCAATAATCCATCCCAATGGTTATGTTGTCCACCCACATATGATGCTAGCATGGTTTTTAGAGTACGATTCACACGCTCAGTGTAGTTAGTTTGCGGGTGATAAGCAGTGGTAAGCTTAGACACCACTCCCCAATGGGAACAAAACTCTTGAAAGAGGGAAGACACAAACTGAGTCCCTCGATCTGAAAGAATGAATTGGGGGACACCCCAGCGTGTGAAGGTATCTTTTCGAATGATTTGGGAAATAACAGGAGCAGTTGCTTTCCGAAGAGGGAAAAGCTCCACCCATGATGAGAAATAATCAACTACCACTAGTAGGTGCTCATTGTTAGAGGGGCTCCTAGGTAGGGGTCCCATAAGGTCCACACCCAACATCATATTGGGCTGTGGAGTTTTTTTCAAATTCAAGGCGAGGCTGGCTGATTTCAGTCTGTCAAAGATTTGCTGCAAGACACAAAGATGTTGTTTACTTGAACTGGAATATACAATTATATCATCAAAATAAACAAAACATATCTGTCCCCTCAGTTCCCCTAAAACCCTTTCCATAAGTCGTTGGAACGTGGCGGGTGCATTTTTTAACCCAAATGGTATTACATTAAAGTGGTAAAGACCAGCAGGAGTGACAAATGCAGTCATTGGTTTGCTAAGGGGGTCCATAGCAACCTGCCAATATCCACTATTGAGGTCTAGATTGGAAAAGATGGTCGCTCCAGACAAAGAGTCCAGGATTCCCTGAATGGTAGGCAAGGGATACGCATCACTTTCTGTAAAAGCATTTAGGCGTTGATAATCTATACAGAAACGATGACCACCATCTTTTTTGGAATCAGCACCACAGGCGAGGACCAACTTGAGTTAGAAGGTTCAACTATGCCTTAGCTCAGCATGTCATTGAGCTGCTCCATGACAATGTGCTGTTTAGTTGGTGACAGATGATAGGGACACTGTTTAATGGGAACCTGGTGCTGGGTGTATATGGCATGTTGAAGGACAGAAGTTCTACCCGGGGTCAAAGTGCACACATCATCATGGTTTTAAAAGAGTCTCTCTGATCCTCTTCCAGTATAGCATTCTCAATGGCTCTTTGCAGGTAAAAGGAGGCTGTAGGTTTCAAGGTCTCAACAGCAACGGGGGGAACAGCAGTCATAAGAGCAGAAGTTTTAGACTTAATACAAGTGTTTTTTTCTTGCTCAGGGCAATCAGAGTATGACGGATTTTGAAGACTCCAGCCAGACACATCAGCTGTCCCATGCTGGAAAAGATAAGGAAGGGAAGGGTCAGAAGACAAGTAATAGGACTGATCTCGAATGCACAGTTTAAGCCCACTGAAGTGCATAAAGTCGAAGCCTAGCACAACAGCAAAGGCCAAGCAAGATGCGGGTAGGACAGCCACCGGCAGAGGGACTTCCAAGTCATGGAACTGGATGGTAAGATCTACCCATCCCAGCGGAAAGGGGACCTTCCACCCAGGGCTTCAAACTCTCCTGTGAACAGGCCATCTTTTTCCAGAGGACTTCCTGAATCAGCGTATAAGTAGAGCCAGTATCCAGAATAGCTTTTCCCATCCATTGATGGATAGTCACTGGCACCAGGAGCTGACGAGGCAAGGGAATAAGACACGGGGGTGAGAAGGTCTCTTCAAGTACGGTCGTCAGAGAGGATTCAGGGACATCTGTCCCCACAACAGTGTTCATTCCTCCCCTTTTGTCCTGAGAGGCTTGCGCAGGTCCAGTGCCCTTCCTCTCTTTCATCTGCCCTTGGGAGTAGGATGGGCAGGATCCCGGAGGATGTTGGCCTTTGCATCTCCAGCACAATACAGTCTTCTCTGCAGTCTGTGTAGATCGGATGGTAGTGAAAGGACGACTTGAAGGGATACAAGAGGCTGAGCTAACTTGAGCAAGCTGTTGGTGATGTTCCCAGTCCTTTTCGAGCTGAGTGCCTAGTCTCACCATTTCCTCCACCTCTTTGACTCAACCTCGAAGTTGACTGACTAGGCGAGGGGAAATGTTTTTTAAAATGAGCTTGATGATCTCAGGCTCTGTAATCCCCGGTTTCCACCTCTTGCACAAGGCACGATAGTTATAGGCAAAGTCCCGGATAGACTCCGCCGGTCCTTGAACTCTGGTATGCACCCTCTCAGCCAACTCATCATCATAATCCTCCGCTAGGAAAGCAGAAATGAAACGGGTTTCAAAGTCAGCCCAGGTGGTTATGTATTCACGTGCAACATCCCACCAATCTCTGGCAGTTCCATACAAAACATTCCGCAATGTAGCAATGATGTCCTCATCTGGCAGAGGGTTCAGAGCAAGATAATCATGACACTTCTCAACATATCTTAAAGGGTCAAGATCATCCTCTTTCCTACCAAAGCAAGGAAACTGTATTTTGATCGGTGATTTCCCAACAAACATGCCTCTTAAATATCCTGACAGTGAAGGATTAGAAGGGGAAACAAAAACAGCTTCATCACAGCCAGGTTGAAGCTAGAAGGGACTAGGCTAATGCTAAACCTGTACGGCTAGCTCAGGTGAATCTCAGGAAAAGCAATAGGCAATAGAGATATACCAAGTGTATTAACCCTGAGCTTCAATCATCAGCAGGGGAATAATGACAAGACCCATATGAAAAGAAATAAGGTAATTGTGAAGCCAAAGTCCATCACTGGGTTAACTCATAAAATAATAATAATGAAAAGAAATCAAACAATTGAGTCAGCAGTCAATACGATTCCCACAAAACCCCAGGCTCATGTTCATAAGCAGTACACAGCACAACTCACATTCATCACATAATACATTTCAGTTCAGCTATTAATTCCAGTGTTTCCCCTACAATGTATTCATCAGCGGAGCAGCGCCGCTCCTGGAATTCAAGCGCCACTGCAAAAAAAGTTGCCTAATTAAAAAAAACACGCAAGAGAACTTCAGGAACATCTGCCGTTCGTTCAGGTTTGATGTCAACAAATAATAGTAGGCTAACGTTGAAGGCACAGTCAGGGATTCCACAGGAGATCACGCTTGTTTGTGGTTATGTTTAAGTTTATTAGCAGATGCAATTTTGTGCAAAAAAAACGTAGCCTACATTATGTTAACCAAGGAACCAAATTAAACACGCCAGCGAGGTAGCTCGCCCCTACCTTCAGTAGCCTATTCCCAGATAAATTCCACGCATTGCTTCGTTTTTGTTTGTGATCCAGGCAATGCTTTCAAGCCCTGTGTTGTTAAAATACCTAGGCTGTGAAACTAAGGTCTAGCTAGCCTATTGGTGGGTTAAATTGAATTTGAGTAATAGGATACGCAACCATATACACCTGGAGATAGGAATTACAAACTGTTGAGCTCACCAAAATTATAGAAATGATACAAGACACTTATCTCCTATAATCCAAGATCGATTTTCTTTCTTTCATTTCTACCAAATGACATGGAAAACATAATTCATTTCATCCACATATTCTTATGCACCATGCACAACAACACTACTAAATTAGCTTAAAACCGTAAGAATCAAGCAAGCCCCACGGGCCGTCACGGCCTTAAAGTGACAGGCACTCAATTCGACTTGCATAGCACCAATACAGTGTAATGACATGAAAGAGAAGTCTAGATAGTTTATACAGTGGGCAGTGCTTCGACTTGGCCAGCTTCACTCGCGGTCCGCACGTGGGATCACACGGTATCACGCAACTTTAATTTGTATTTTTCCAGTGAGACGCTGCAACAACCCAAACAACCGGTAGATGGCTCAAGTGAGCAGGGTGTCTCGTAAAAAGAAATGGAGCCTGGAAAACCCTACACAGACTTCACTACAGACTTTAGCAGACTGGTTTAGAAATAATGTAATAGCCAGAAATATGCCTGCCCTGCCCTAATAAAGAAATATTTGGTTAACTGCGAGTGAATCCCGTTTGCAGCCGTAGAGGCGCAGGGACAAATTAAACATTCTGGTTTTCTCCGAAAGCAACGATGATAGACAGACATCATTTGGACAAAATATAGAGTATTAACCTCCGTTGCTCAGCCAAATGCCTTCCTGTTACGTCCTGTTATCACGGAGTTATAGGCGATAAACGATTTTTGATGGTCACAAGTTTACTTCATTAGCGGTTTATTTTTTTGGATTATTAAAGAGTGTTATTCATTTAAAGGTTTGACTGCGTGCTTATTCAGTAGAGCATTTAGTGCTCTCCCCAATCCCAGACGTTCACATTGCATGTTTGTTTTGTAATGGATGCAACCGCGAGATAGGCTATCGTTTGACAATGAGTTGTTAACAGAACCAAGACATATAGCCCAGCAGCAATCTAGGGACTGATCGCTATTTATTGAAGGGGCCACCGGAGGAATTTTGAGTGCTTCAGTTGGAAGTTGCATGACCCTCTCTTGCCTGCTAGAAATTGTTCAATGACCCTCCGACAGAATTGTTAAAAAAGACATGACCCTCCCCTGCCCATTGTCTTCCGCCCGCGCCACAGCCACACACTTTGTGATATCGTTCTTAAATCAATCTTTCCCGTGAGCTTGCATGCTACCAGTCCTTCCTTTTCAAATGTGTTGCGCCTGTTTGCACAATTTCACAAATAATCATATGTGATTAATAGTATGACAAATAATCCCTGTGCACGGGGACCGAAACAATGCATGCCAACTTTTTCCGTGTTTATCACGTATTTTAACTTTTCCCGTAGAATATCCCATATTTTAATACTCTCATAACAGCCCTGCCATCGGGCCTGTCTCTGTGTTGCCCTGTTGCTACCCCTTGCCCTTCCAACGAAACAGATGTCTTCAAATCATCGTTTTCCTTGCTTGAAGGCGAACTTAGTGATGTTAACCTATTTAAGTTTAACGGTAGCGATTGTCGTGAAAGCACGATTCATTGGCTTGCATGTTAGGCCTTATGTCTACGTGTGCACCTGAGGCTACTCAGCTGCAAGAGAAATAATTTCCCCTGTTTGTATGTTCACTGCAAGTTGGCCTACCATAACTTACCAACTCTGTACTGTAGACTGGCTATTTATATTTTTCTGTGAAATAAGCAAATGTATTTGTTCAACTTTATGAAGCAGAATTACGCATAGGGTACTTGGAACATAATACATTTGACAAAGGACAGATGAATGTTGCTAGTGACAAAATATTAACTTTCAGTGTTTTACGATGTCTTTGTCATGGGTAAGTGTTTTTCCCCATGCATTTATTCTAGGTTACTGTCAGTGACTGCCGTGAGAGAAGCGGGTTTGAAACAATGAGTGCAGGAAGCGCGTTTGTATGGTTATATTGCTTGATGGGGGGGGATGTCCCAAGCAGCTTTCAGCCATAAGGCTACTTTGAGAACATTTCAATTCACCCGACACTAATATTCAAAATGTTGAAAACTATTTTGGCATAGCCTATAAAGCAGTTTAATTAAATAGAATGTTAGTTGTAAACAAACGAGCTACTTGGTGAGGCTTGGCCTCACAGATGCGCTCGTGCCTTAGATGGCAGGAAAAATCTTCACGATAGGCCTATTAACTAACCACCCGATTCACGTTGGCTGGGGGGAAGGGGGGCCATCAGACAATTGTGCCCAGTTAATCCGGCCCTTCCCCAAAAAAAAAAACACCTTCCCACCTCTGACAGCTTAAAAAGAAGTCAAGAGGACTCCTTACTCACAGACCTATTCACAAACCTGCGGTTTTGAAATCCTATGCAGCTACAGGAGCTTCCAATCGCGAGGAAGCAATTTTGCATTGTAGGCATAACTAACATGCAATAACGCCGCCAACAACAACCAAAACTAGGCTAATCATTGTCAACATGTAAATTAAATGTAACATTATTGTGAATCAAATTAAAATGTTCTCTTTTGCAAACGTAGGCATAGTAACAGAATAATTTAATAATGTTACAAAGATACTACATCAATCCGTATGTTTCATTGGGCTACTAGGCTATTTGTTTTGCCTTGATTCATTTAGGCTAGGCCTTTTTATTCAGGGGCCGTATTCACAAAGAATTTTAAGGCTAAAAGTAGCTCCTAACGAATTTAGGATTTATGTTGCAAAGGTAGGCTACTGCATCAATCCATAGGCCTATGTTTCATTAGGCTACTAAGCTATTTGTTTTGCCTTACTCTTTATTCATTTAGGCCAGGCCTTTTATTCAGTTATTAATCATCTTCCGTCCTTCGCTTTACTTGTGTAGCGCCGCATTCTCCGACCTGTCACCTGTCAGTCATCATCGGAAGAGAGGTGTTTGGAATTCCCGCGTTACAATCGTCAGCCAATCAAGGTGGTCACTTCAGTCAAGCTCGTGCATGAGTAATGACGTCATCCATAGCCACGAAGACTCACTCCTAGTTTAGGAGTTGTCTGAAAGGCTTTGTGAATAACTTTTAAGAGAAAACTCCAATCTAAAATCTTTAAGTGCGATTTAGGAGTAGCCTACTCCTAGTAGTAAGATAAAAGCCTTTGTGAACAGCCCTCACGCCCCAGTTATTCATCATCTTCCGTCCTTGTGTAGCGCCGCATTCTGAGACCTGTCACTCATCATCATAAGGGAGGTGTTTGGAATCATGCCCGCGTTACAATCATCAGCCAATCAAGGTGGTCACGCTTGCCCATAAATTAATGGTTGAATATTACTTATGATCATTGTTATTTAAGAACATGCAGTGTGCATAGGGTACCAAAACATCTTGCTCGTAAAAAAAAGCATCATAACGCACATTCTGGCGGGTCTGCTATTTACTGTAGGCTGCGCAAACCACATGCCTTTATTTTGGGCAAGCCTGCATTCATTCATTCATTCAACCTTTATTTATTCTCGGAGGGTCATTGAGGGAAGCCCTCATTTTCAATGAAGCCGAAATTACAGAAGCAAAGCAAAGCTCCACAAACAAGACAACATTCGAGGGCCTTCTGTTGAAGAATTTTATATAAAGCCTGCGCTGACAGTAATCCTCCTGCCCTGATAGGCCTACCACAGCTGTGGATAGTGTGGAATGTTCAAGTAATAACACAATCCAATGTGTGTCTCAATTGTCCCCCCGCTGACCACCTCACACATTTCTCTAGATTTTGCAACGAACTTACATGACACAATGCCATAAAATATGCCAGTTTTAGGACACAGAATAATGTTTGTAATGATACCAGGTAGGCCAGGTATTGTCGAAGGTGCATGGTGAAGTGAAATTCTTACTTTGGAAAACAAACATTTGCCGATATCATCGCCGATCATCAGAATATTGCAACAGATTCTGTGTTCTGGACTGTAGGTAACTTGTTAAGCCAGTGGTTCTCAAACTTTTATTTCATTCCCCACTTTGATCAAGGGGCATGACTGATGATAGTGGAGATAACGTGTTATCCCGAGGCTTTTGCAAGTCAGCATCTTCGACGGTAGTCTATTAAAAATAGTTTTCGATGTCCCAAACGGAGAGCCATACTTTATTGTTTTTAACAATCTCTATGCTACTCACAAAAATGTAGGCATGGGGACATGATTAAGTAGGTTATCCAACTGTCGTGTGTTAAATTATTGTGATTACGAGCCAGTGGTTTTCAAACATTATCATTGACTCGGACATCTAACTAAATGCAACAGGCTCATATCGTCCCTCGCGATTAGCAAAATGAGGACCAGTGTTTTGTCAAATTGCAAATAGCTATTCGTTTTAACTATTTTTTTTATGATAGTATGAAGTGCTTTTGTATAGGCTACTATCTTAATCTTGGAATATGGGGAGGGAAGCGTCTGCAGTCAGCCAAATATGAATGTAATTCTGCGGCATAAAGCAGATGTAATTGTTTATTGTACAGAAAAATAAAAATGACATGTCAAGCAGTCAATTGACTACATTGCAGTCAAGAAGTAGGGCAAATTAATTTACTTAAACCAAAACGTGGGTCATAGTTGTCTAAGCCTCTATTAGTAGCCTGTTAAAAACGCCGCCAGATAGTATTAAATCGGCAACAACATTGTTTTCTGCAGAAGCCAATCCTACCCAAGGCTACAGATTAATTCTGAACAGTTATTTCTCTACTGGCTCAATTATCACACCACTGTTTTGATTTGCGTAGTTGCGTTAACCCCAACACTGGCAATAATGTAGACAGCAAATTTCGTGTAGATTTTCGTGTAGTTTTTCGTGTAGTCAAGCCTTAAGCCATACCCAAGTAGCCTAAATCGAGGTAATGTTTAATTATGCATGATTTATTTTGTTATTGAATTCGTAGGCTGGGATTACTCTCGGCAACAATCAGAGCAATGTACAGTGGCAGAGCGACGCACAGTGGCTGAAAGTGGTACTAAAGCTTCACTCAGCTTCACGCCGCGTAATGCGCGAATGAAGTGGTCATTTGAAAGCGATGCCCACTGTACAGTGCTGTGCAAAAGTTAAGACACCCATGCTGAAATTGACTAAAGGGAGGAATAAAAAACATCTTTTGCCTTTTGTCTTAATGCCTTAATTAAATGTATCGTAAATAATTCTAAATAGTAATAGTTTGTTCAGTGGCCTACAGTGTACAGTTGTACAGTGGCTAATTACTAATAATGTAAATGAAAAAGGTGAAAGAAAAACATGAATAATCCTGTTCAAGTACTGTAATAATCATGCTTTGTAAATGCTTGTATCTGAGCATTATTATTATTATTATTATTATTATGATTAACTATAATTATTATTAGTATCTGAATATCCGAGAAAATGTTACGATATTGCAGAATCTATTTATAGTCTCTAAATCCCCGAGAAAACGTTACGGTCTGTATCTTGTCACAGACAATGACCAGCATACAGAAACGTCGACCACAAAACAGCTAGGCCGATTAAACAGCGTGTGTGCAGCAATTAGTCACCTGAGAGAGAGAGCCAGTTCGCAGAGCAACACCCCGTAGTCCGAAGTGCTTCGGTAGCCAAGTTCCATGTAATAATCCAAGCGAATTAGCCGCCAAACAAAAAGACTCTCGCAACAGGAAGTAAACGTGGTTATATTCTATGGAAGCCTACTAGGTCAATCACAGCCAGCCAATGACATTTACTCAATCAGACTAATAATCAATAGAGACAAGAAAAGTTTGAGATTCAAGTAGCAAAAATAGCATGTTTATAAAAGAGAGAATATGAGAGAGATCAGCTTTTAAAGTTTAGAAAACAGTTTAGGCCTACTCTTGCATAGTAAAGGATAGAGATAACTTACTATTAAAGAGAAATGGGTAAAGGCTGTTTTAAGAAAATGGGCGGGCATGGTGAAGGCTCCATGACATACGCCACACTCTCATTAAAGTTTTCAATGACATACGCCTCAACACAAGATTCAGGTAAAACATCAGTCCTAGCGATACTGGACCTTAGTGCAGCATTTGACACTGTCGCAATATTTTACTACACAGACTCAGGGGCGCAGGAGATATTTTGAAAGTAAGGGGGACCAAATTGTGAACACAAACCCATAGTGAGATCAGATATTGGATCGCCACCTCTCGCCCGCTTTCGACCATCAGCCAGAATACCATTGATTGTTTTCAAAATATTTTTTTAATAAAAATGGTCAAAACTGTGAGATGAGCACAATGCCAGATCTGCCCCCAGACCAGCTTCTTGCTATGCGCAATTCTACTTTTATTTTTTAGATTTATTTCACACTACTTGGGCCAATGGTAGAGTACTCTAAAAGCAACATGGGATGTTGATATTTTATGAAGCCATGAATGAATTATCATGCCTATGATCCAACCATAGGCTACATGATCAAATAGCCTAGTTGGGCCTACTTAAAATTGTCTGGTATAAACCAAATCAACTCTCCACTATGTGTTTTAACATTTATTGATGCAATGTAGAACATGTTGGCTTAACAAGTTACCAGTCCAGAACACAGAAAGTTGCCTTTATAATCAATTACTATTTGTTCCAACAGCATTTATTTTTATTAAGTATATTTTTGGGGGCTTTGTATGCCTTTAATTCGATAGGACAGTGGAGAATGACAGGAAGCGAGAGTGAGAGAGAGTAGGGATGGGATCCGGAAAGGACCACGGGGCGGGAATTAAACCCAGGTCGCCGGCGTACGGTGCAGCCAGTTGCGCCACGGCTGGGGCCATTCCAACAGCATTTAAACAAAGCATTTATAAAATTGAAAAAAAAAAGTAAAATAAAATACTGTTACTGTGGCACTATTATCCCAAGCTTCAAAGAACTCCTGACGTCTGTGACAGGCAGACGTAACACCGCTAAATTCTCAGCTTGTTTAGGACCCCACACTGAACGCGTAAGAACGCTAAGGCCCATCACTGTGGGGTGTGGTAGCCTACTCTCTGAGATTTATGCACCAAGGTAACTGAAGTAGCCAATATATTTGTGTCTTGAAATTATGTTTGAAATAAATGTCATAGAACAAAATCATTGGGTATAGACTTGTATTTTATAAGTTAGTGAAAATGAGTTGATCAGGCTAGTTGAGTTTCAGTAAACGTAACAGCTAATGTCGGGATGAGCAGGAGACTAGGCTACCATAACTCCTCAAATTATGCACGGGATTGATTATATTTATAGCCGGACAAATAAAGGCTGGTCCCCAAATACAAGACGGGGTAATAATTGCCCAGTAGGGCTATCAGTCCACCAGCACTAGAAGACATTATTTCGATTTAATTCAATGAAATAAGACCTCTTCTTAATATTTTATTAAATTGTTGTGTGAAAAATGAAGATGTGTGGTAGTGACATTTTTCACCAAAACGCCAGCGACACATCCTTTCTACACTCACACACACCTCCCGACACGCACAGACACTCCCATTGACACGCAAGCGCACTCACACACACACATAGACCCAGACACCTGTTAGCATCTCCTACACACCTTATTCAAACTTTTGCCTTTTAGCGCGGCTATCGCGAAAACGCACACATTTCTCAGTTAAAACATGTACTTACCATAGCTGCGAGCAGTGCAGGTACCAGTTGTCTCGTCCCATATTCCACTCGCAACACAATAGTTCACCGCACTACAAACAAACATTTCTCACTCACCGCTGCCAATATGTGTTCCATCAGAATGGTCTGTGGCGGAAACCGGAGCCATTGCAGAACCAATGTTCTTAACCACTGTCCGGTTCAGTGGTGCGAACTTTGATCAAAGATTGTTAAGGCGGAGCAAGATACTTTGTCGTAGTTCATGTCTATGGGCGCGAAATGGGGATCGAATCCTGTCTGCGAATCACGCCTGTCTAAAGAGGCGTGCCGATGACGTATTGACGAGCGTAAGTTGCAACCGGCCAACAGCAGCGGCATAAATAACCAGCGCACACCTGATATAAGGTTGATTTTCTCCAGACTGGATTGCTCAAAAATGCTAAAAATGTACCTGAAATGTTCAGAAGGGTTTGAGGATCATGGAAATGTGCCCGAAATTCACATTCCTAACTCTATAGAACCCAGACCTTAGCATATGTGGTGAAATTCTGAGAGCAGTCGCTGCCTCTGCTCTGCATAAAGGGGGATTTGACCCCCCTCGTACGATCCGGGTTCCCGGAAGTGGCTCCTGATGAAATATCTTGCTCCGCCTTAACAATCTTTGCTTTGATTGTCATGGTGACGTAATATGTGAGTAATTATTGTTTTGTAGCTTTATTTCATGCATATACTGAGTAAATGTGGGATGTATGTTTTCTACTTTTTAAAAGCTATTTTCTGGGGATATTGTGGTAATTTGTATGTACTTCTAAATGTATGTTTTAAAGGTTTTTGTAATGCCATTTTCTGATTAGTTTAGTGTCTGTCCAATCACTGCTCTCTGGTAGATTGTGAGCTCTTCGAAAGGGCAGGGGTTTTCATTTGGGGAGAGAGAGAGCCAGGGGAAAACAAGCTTGCTGTGAAGCTGTGCAGAGAAGTAAGTGCAAGAGAAAGTGCTATTGTGATAGTTATCTAAACAATCTTTTGTTGTAGTTATATTTGTGTTGCCTCATTGAGGCCGGTTTTGTTTTCCGTTTATCCTCAGTTTTTGTTTTCTCTTTTGTTAATCACTACTACTGCACTGTAAATAAAACTCGCACCCGCTTCACTTTAGTTTTGAGTTGCCTAGTCGTTCTTCTTGCGGTCATCCTGATATGAGAGAGGCGTGGGCAAGCCTCAATCTCACATGTGGGTTGGATTAGTACTGTTGGCAAAGAAAGTCGTTTTCTGAGTCGTCTCAAACTCATTCGCTTGCCGCCCCCTTCAAGCTGATTGGCATTCCAGCCTACGAATTTAATAAAAAGTAGGCTAAATCATGCATAATTAAACAATAACTCAATTTAGGCTACTTGGCTCCATAAAAAGGTTTCCACCATAGCACAGCCCCTGTTCAATGAACGGCTGCCTTGTCTCACAATAAACAGCGGTGGAAATCCCGACACTTTTTCAACTGCATGAAACATAATAGTGAACCATCAAATACCTCCTAGATTTCAGTGCCCATCAGTCCCAACATTTAGAAATATAATCAAACAGTCCAAAAGTAAATTAAATCCCAAACCAAACCGAAAATGTTATGCTTTTGATAGCGTACCGGTATGCCACTCCTAACGCCTCGAATACCAGCCTGCACCAAATAAAGTGCTGTGCTTTGCACAGCCTAAGTAGGCTAAATAAAATACCCCAGCCATAATTTGAGGATTTACACTAAGTAGCTTGGATTATTTTATGATGGTTGTTAGACAAACTGGCTTCAGATATCCAACAGAGTGAATATGAGATTGTGCAGTCTTAGATGGCTGTGGTTAGTGGTGTGATGCTGTTAATGAGGAGTTTTACATAGCCAGCGCAAACCTATAGGTTATTATTTATTTAGCAGTATCTATAAGGCTTTTTTTCCCTTATCAAAAGTGAGGGGGACGGCGGCCGTCTCTTCAACACTGCGGGGGACATCCCCCACGTCCCCTGTGCCGCCGGCGCGCCTGCACAGACTAGAACACTGGATTTACAGGCATAGTTATCAACTGGCTAAAATCATATCTACAAGAAAGGAGCATCTTTGTTGCCATCAGAAACTGTACCTCAACACCAACGTCCTTGACCTGTGGTGTTCCCCAGGAGTCGATTGTGTTTCGATTCTGGGGCTAACTTCAGCTTTGTGTGATTAGATAACTTTACTCTTACTTATGCCCATAGATAACTCTACTGGCAAATGGCATACCGGCATTTTTTCTCTCTTGTACTCACTCAAAATGCATGCTATGTCCTCACAATCCCTCTCAACAATGCTTGATATGGGAAATTGCTAAACATTTCAATAATAACAGACATTCATGTGTAAGCTATGCAGCTGAATTAGTGTTTTACCCTTGAGTAGTTTAACTGAGATGAGATTTTTTTTTTTTTTTTAAAGCAAAAAATATTGGGTGGGATAAACATGACTGTTTTGAATATTGGATGAGATACAGTCATGTGACAAAGTTAGCACACCCATGCTAAAGTTGGCTAAAAAGAGGAATAAAACAATCATCTTTTGGAAATTGATCTTAACTAGTGCTGTCAAGCAATTAAAATTTTTAATCACTGAATTCCTATAGTTAATCACGATTAATCACATATTTTATCATATGATTAAAATTCTATTATTTTGCATTTCTGAACTTTCCAGGAGTCCATATTAACAATATAAAGCAATTATTGTGTATCTTGATTGGGATTCAAATGAAAGCAAGTTACTTTATTAAAGAAGCCCTATGCAGGTCTGGTTATTCCTTCGCTGTTTCTGGGTTTTCGCCGGATTTGGGCTCTCATAGCTCCCCCTGCAGCTTCGGTAGCAAGTGACTGCTACGCTAAACCCCCACTAAACACATACAGGGCTCACAATAAAACGGTCGAGCAAACACATTGTTCAAGAGACTATCAAACCACCTTACAAAAACAAAGTTCACCCAAGGTTGGGCTACTTACAATTTCAACAGCAACCAAGCCAAGTCAGAGTCCGTTTTGCAGTCTTCTTAGAAACTACAATCTGACTACATTTTCGAAGCGCGATTGGATACTTCCGCTGAGTCACATCCGGATTTACCCGGTTCGGGTTCAGAAAGTTGCATATTCGTTTTTTCCGCAGAGAAGCGATAGGGGGAGACGAAACACCCACCAAACAACCCAGAAAGTGTTGTAGAACCATCAGAACGACTCTCAACCTGCATAATTAAGTTCATTTTTTCTAAAATTGTTGCATAGGGCTTCTTTAACTGAACTTAGGTCTATTTGATTATTTCAAATCAAATTTCAAAAGATGTGCAGCAGACCTGAGGCAAAACAATATATTCTTCAGAAATATATAAACTGAAATAAATGCTACCGCAGAAGTGCATGCACAAAATGTAGGCCTACAAACATTATAAAGGGCATAACAAACAGAAAATACTATATTCATACTATTTTCATTATCTTTGAGTTCAGCTGAAAATAAGGAACTTTTCGACATGAGTGCACTGCCATTTTATAGGCCTATAGTCTATGGTGCACTGTCACTTGCCACACACATCAGCGCCGAAGTTTTTAACAGGCAAACACTGGATGAACAATGGATTTTATGGAGCAGCGTCGACCAAATATAACTGAATCGTGATTTACGGCAGTAAAGTGCGATGCTGGTGTGCGGAGTTGTATTGAAAAGAATGGAATCTAATGTAAATGAATGTCGAAAGCAGAGTGCATCGCACTCATGTCGGCATCGGTGTCCACAGCTATTTAAAACACCAGCCGACCGGGAGTTAAGAACTGCGTTGGTGTTTATTATCTCCATGACTACAGGAGGAGGACTAGGAGGAAGTAAAGTTCTTAGAATATTTGCTAGGAAGTGTCTGGCAGTTGGAGGACAAGGAATGGTGCATCAAAAGCCAAAGAGGATTGTTGATAACAGAACAAATGATGGTTTGGCGGCACACGATTAATGCGTCAGCCTAGGCTACTACTCTTTGGCCGGCTCGTAAGCCCAAACAAGTGTGTGCAGCATGCCTTTACGTAACGGCGCATCATCATCAAGATACATTTAATCTGAATCACGCCCCATTTTAGCGGAAAACAAGTTAACATTATATCATTGATTCCAATGGGAAAGACAGCTAGTAATTACACGTTGACGTTACATCTAGTTATTACACGGCTCTTCATAATGCTGCAGAATGCTCCATTCACTTGAATGGGCCTTCCCAACGTTCGGCGGTCTGCTAATTCTGAATAACAGAACGTTGCCATTAGGCTATTTAACGGCCTATTTAGCATCCCCCAATTAAAATTATTGTTAAATCAATATTTTGTTGCCGGTGTTGCCGGGGTCCGTCCGCCCTGTCGGGACCCATTTCCTGACAATGACCGGCGTTCTATACATCCCTTCGGCGTTCTATATCCCTTACTTATTAATTCACAGGACATTCAGTCATTTTACTAACACTGCAGTTATGAAGAATTATGTGTATGTAACTTACTCATGTCGAAACTATGTACATTACCAACCTAATTCGTTTGCAATATCCCAATGTTGAGACCAAATTTAGCACGTATCTACACTTACCATAATATCCCATGCAAAATGGTTAGCTTGCTAGCTAGCTAACTGTGGAACTTCAGTATAACATAGCCAATTCTCACCTAGTTGTAGGAAATAGGCTACGTTCATATTACAAGTGAGAGAATGAATGTGTGACTTATGTTTAGTTGATGTTATGACATGTAAAGTTAAGCTTGCCGAACTTAATTATAGTCAGCCACGGGCAGTTTGACTGTGCCTACTTTCGTAACACTCCTAAAGTGGAAAGCGCAATAAATAGGAACACATTTACATATCTAAAAACGCCTTTCAGGACACAGATAAAACAAATAGAAAAAAAAAATTATAATTATATATATATATATATATATATCAATAATGGTCACATTAATCCCATAAACACACAGATAACTCTTATACCAACCTTATTTTGTGCCTTTTATTCACGTTTGTTTCTAGAAGTATAAGCCCTTTTCGCTCCCCACTTCGATGCAGCATAGGTTTCCATTATATCAGCACATACAACGTTCCATTCCATAGAGAGCCGAAGTCACGCCCATTCCATTAGCCACCATGGGACCTATCTTTCAAAAAAATTTGAACAGCAGCCTATGGCTATGGCAGAATTATTTTCTGGTCCCGGTTGAAAAGACAATGGGTAAACCGTTAACCCAATAATTTTCAGTGTCCCGCCAGCGAGACGGTTACCCCCCTTCCCCACTTCCCCCCAACATTCTAAATCAATTGTATGCACCATATTGCTATGTAGCATAGTAATGTTATAAACCATTTCAAAGCTTTGACTCTTGGGAATCCAAAAATGACAACTTTTTTCATGTACAATATGTATAGTGCTTTACATTCTCAGATTAATTTTATTATGTCTCAATTAAATTTGATCCAAATGCCCTCCTCCCCCCGCTTTTGGTGCTACCCTGACTTCTGGCTGCAGTGAAGCTGCAGCACAATAAGTAGATGCAACATATTTTGGGTACTGAAATATTCACAAGAATCCATAGAAATTGAATCTTCATGTTGTATTATCCAATGTTAGTTGTACAGATGTATAGTCTATCTTATACACACTCATTAAACCAACAAAGTAAATGCAAAAATAGAGACTTTTTTGTAATTATTCCATATTTTGTGTAGTCAGTCTATATCAGAACACATGACATACAATCTAAGTAGTCCACAAAAAACCTCAAAGTGTTACCTTTCATTTGAGACCATGATTATGCTTCTACACAAAGGGGTTCATGTGCAGTAAGCATTTGATTGTCAGTATGCATTTTGGATTACAAAAAGTCCTATGGGGAGTATCCATAGGCATTTTACAAAACGCATGGGCATACCTTGGCAAATAATAGTCTAAAGCACTCATATTTTCATTCTATATTGATCTACTTTTGCACACAGCTTCACAAGACCTGGTGCTAGGGCTCAGTTGTGTTTCTAAGGGATATCAAGTGACCTAGAGGGCTGAAATGTGGTCGGTTCAGAGATGCTTGTAATCCGGCAGAAAGAAAAAACTATATTCTAGCCTCTGTAACTCTTTGTCAGTAGCCTACATCACACAGTTATTTTGACTGTTTCCTACGAAAACTACAGGTTCTCAGCTTTCTATAGAGGTCCAGCATTTGATGGTTGACCCCAAAAGAGGTGGGAATAATGCTGTTGTAAATGGGCACAGTGCAATTTCAGGCAAAAACTTTACATTTTTACTGAGATCAATCATGGAAAATTGTATTCGTCCATAGACTGTACATAAGATACTGTTAAGTGACATAGCAGGCAGCAAAATGTAACTGTAAACTAGCATAACAGCTAATCTTATAGTTTCATTACGTTGGTGACGTACATCGTTCGAGACGAGAGATGTAGTCCACTGAGCGGATTCGCACAAAACCAACTAACTTTTTAAGTCTATCGAACAACAGCACTTTCTTGACGTGAAAAATTATTGTCATATGTGAAATTCGTGGCACAATTCAAACGGGACCAAAAAATAATATCTATTCATCAGTGCGTATTGTTTAGTTTCCGGTCTAGCTAGATCTGGTGTGGTGTTGTAGTTGTTCTAACGTTACTAGTTGTTGCAACAGCGTGTGAAAAAAAGTATGTTTGTTACACCAAAAAGAACGTTAATCTTGCGATAAAAAAATTGGCACCGTTAAAATACACAGGTTTCCCGTTTACCAACAAAACTAGATGCGCACGCAGCCGTGGGGCAGAAGACGCTTGGTGGCCGTCCACAACGTTATAAACTTAATCTAAATAGTCGGCTGCTGTAAGCTACAATCGGAATTTTTTGTATACCCCTGTTGTCTCAATCATAATAACATCTCATTTCAGACTATATTTCAGTGTTTGCCATTCATTTGCATTATTAATGTAACATCATATTTTGTCACTTTTGGCGAAGACATGCATTCCGTTAGGGATATTGAACATAATTGAACATTCTCTAACAATCGTGATTTCGAATTGGTGCAGTTTTCAGCACAAAAACGAATTTTATTCTTTTCATGGACAGCACTGCTCTATGCTGTTCTGTGGTGCTTTCTGCCTCTTAGTTGCGCACGCATGCAACAAGAGGGTTGAGTCTGAATGACCCTGAGTTCTTAGACACTGAGTTCTTGAAGTTTAGAAATATTTTTGTAATAAAAATGGTCATTTAACCAATAAAGGCTGAAAACATGTAGGCTACATGCAACCCAGCAGAAGACTATTTTCAGGTTTTCAAAACTACGTTTTCAGGTTTCAGGACACAGAGCTTCGTTCAATGCAAGCTTTATTCAGGATCGAGGGCAGAGACACAGACACAGAACACAATACACAAGGAGCAGGTCAAGTACACACACACGCTACACATACAGGGGTGGACGCAGCCCCCCACACAAAGAGGATCACACACGAGGGAGAACTAAAAGGGAAACATGTTACAATAAAGACGCTAACATTAGACTGATAACTAAGGAGAAATACAGACATAAACCCCAAATGTTCTCTCCCGCATCCCAGCATGCCCTGTGCGCCGACGTTACACTATTATATTGGCAAATCATTGAACACCATTCACACATTGTATTCAGCACAGTCTCTACACGTGGAGCGCTAATGTGTCTACTGTAAATCCTTCAAATCGTGTGAAAGTCATTAGGCTGGAAGCGTTAATGTGTCTATTAAGCTTATTAGCCTAGGCCTACTTTCAATAGGCCTACTGTACAGCCTGAGAGGGACAACATAGCCTACTGTAGAGTAAACAATCAGTTTACTTAGTTACATTTTTTTAGTTCAATCCAGTTTTCTACCCTATCTACAGTGGGCATCGCTTTCAAATGGCCACTTCAGTCCGCGTGCATTCACGGAAGTGAAGCTTTAATACCACTTTCAGCCACTGTCGTCGGCTCTGCCACTGTACATCGCTCTGTCAGTAGCCTGACTGCCGCCCTTCTGAAAAAGCAGGAGGCTAGGCTACCTTTAAACGTAATTGTTACCGAGAGGAATCCCAGCCTACGAATTCAATAACAAAATAAATCGTAATTAAACATTACCTCGATTAAGGCTACTTGGGTATGGCTTAAGGCTTGACTACACTGTGGTAGCGAAAATCGAAATCTGCTTTTGATAGCCTACCGGTGCCGCTCCACAAAACGAAAAAATACAAGGATACAAGGAAGTTTATTGTCACATGCATATAGTTACTGGAAGTAAGAAATGCAGTGAAATTATGTCTGGTGTCAGCCTATTTGTGCATTTATGGGGGAGGTAAAAAGTGCAGTAGAAGGGTTTAGTAGATTAAGTGGCAAGGGCTGCATAAGAAAGGTGGGGGAGGATTGGGATTGGGCGGGGGGCACCAACAAGGAGCACCCAAGAGCAACAGGGGCAAGGAAAAACTCCCTTACCAAGGAAGAAACCTTGGGCAGATCCACGGCTCTAGGGGCTAACCCAACTGCCAGGGGTCTTGGTGTGTGTGTTGGGGGGGGATGACAGGGGAGATGGGATAGTGTGCTGTGTATGTGGGGAGAGGGCAGTGTGCAAATGTGTGTTGGAGAAGCTTCCTCATGAGACAATGACAATGTGCTGTGTATTGGGGGGACAGGGGTGTGGGGGGGGGGGGAACAGTCAGTGTGCTGTAAGTATGTTGGGGATGTGTGTTGGAGAAGCTTCCTGATGAAATAATGTGCTGTGTATGTGTAGGGGGGGGGTGTACTGCAAGTATGGTGAAGGGACTTACTATTGCAGAGTACTGTATGTATGATGTATGTAGTGATGACAGTGAAGATGTGTGTGTGTGGGGCGAAGGGGAGTGGAGCAGTGACTGTGTGTGTGTGTGGGTAGGTGGGGGCAGTGTGCTGTAAGTATGTAGAGGATGTGTGTTGGAGAAGATCCTGAAGACAATGTGCTGTGGATGTAGGGAGGGGGGGGGGCAGTGTGCAGCAAGTATGTAGAGGAGGCTTACTGTAGCAAGCAGTGTGCTGTATGTATGTGAGGTGATGACAGTGATGATGTAAGTGTGTTTTTTTTTGTGTGTTTGGGGATGGGGGTGGGGGCAGAAAGGCAGAAAGGCTAGGCAATCAAGGACATGGGTAGATAGATGGAGGAGAAATCAAAAATAATAAATAAAAAAAAAGTTCTGTGGAGATGTGCAAAAGTTGGAGAAAAGTCAGATATGTGTGTATGTGTGTGTTTTTTGCGTGTGATGAAATAAGAAAATAAATAAAGGTCTGTAGCATAGGGAGAGGGATGTAAAAGTGCTAAAAGTCGTGTGTGTGTGTGTGTGTGTGGGGGTCATGAGTGCTGAGGAGTGAATGAGTGCAAAGTCAGTATAGTGTGAGTTCAGAGTTGGGAAATGTTTGAGAGTGCTGAGGAGTGAATGAACTCACACTATACTGACTTTGCACACAGAGTTCGGATGGCCTGGGGATAAAAACTTCTCCTGAGTCTCTCAGTTCTGGCTTTGTGACTACATAGGCGTCTTCTTGATTTCAGCGGTAGGAATAATCCATTGTTAGGATGAGAAGAGTTCAGAATCTTTTTGGGCTCTTAGGAGTACTCTTCTGGAATAGATATCTTGTAGAGCAGGGAGTTGAGTTCTTATAGTACATTCAGCTGAGCGCACTACTCTCTGCAGAGTACTACAATCTCTAACTGTGGAGTTCCCATACCAGGTGATGATGCTACCAGTTAGAACACTCTCAACCGCTGAAGTGTAGAAGGCCTTCATGATGGATGTAGAAACTTTGAATTTCCTTAGCTGACGAAGGAAGTAGAGTCGTTGTCTGGACTTCTTCAGAACATATTGAGTGTTAAATCTATGTAAATATCTTAATTTGCTGTCTATGTTATTGTCAGTGTTGGGGGTAATGCAACTACGCAAATCAAAACAGTGTCTTAATTTGCCCTACTTCTTGACTGCAATGTAGTCAATTGACTGCTGACATGTCATTTTTATTTTCTGTACAATAAACAAATACATCTGCTTTATGCCGCCAAATTACATTCATATTTGGCTGACTGCAGACGCCAACTTCCCTCCCCATATTCCAAGATTAAGATAGTAGCCTATACAAAAAGCACTTCATACTATCATAAAAAATCGTTAAAACGAATAGCTATTTGCAATTTGACAAAACACTGGTCCTCATTTTTGCGAATCGAGGACGATATGAGCCTGTTGCATTTAGTTAGATGTCCGAGTCCGCGCATAATGTTTGAAAACCACTGGCTCGTAATCACAATAATTTAACACACGACAGTTGGATAGCCTACTTCATCATGTCCCTACATTTTATGCCTACATTTTTGTGAGTAGCATAGAGATCGTTAAAAACAATAAAGTATGGCTCTCCGTTTGGGACATCGAAAACTTATATTTTTAATACACTACCGTCAAGATGCTGACTTGCAAAAGCCTCGGGATAACACGTTATCTTCACTCTCATCAGTCATGCCCCTTGATCAAAGTGGGGAATGAAATAAAAGTTTGAGAACCACTGGCTTAACAAGTTACCTGCAGTCCAGAACACAGAATCTGTTGCAATATTCTGTTGATCGGCGATGATATCGGCAAATGTTTTCCAAAGTAAGAATTTCACTTCACCATGCACCTTTGACAATGAATAGCTCATTACACTTGTTACTGTTAAACGTAGGCCTACCTGGTATCATTACAAACATTATTCTGTGTCCTAAAACTTGAACAATTGAACAATTTCTAGCAGGCAAGAGAGGGTCATGCAACTTGCAACTGAAGCACTCAAAATTCCTCCGGTGGCCCCTTAAATAAATAAATAACGAACAGTCCCTAGATTGCTGCTGGGCTATATGTCTTGGTTCATGTTAACAACTCATTGCCGTCAAACGCATAGCCTATCTCGCGGTTGCGTCCATTACAAACAAACATGCAATGTGAACGTCTGGGATTGGGGAGAGCACTAAATGCTCTACTGAATAAGCACGAAGTCAAACCTTTAAATGAAAAACACTCTTTAATAATAGTAAAAAAAAAAAAAACACTAATGAAGTAAACTTGTGACCATCAAAAATCGTTTATCGCCTGTAACTCCGTGATAACAGGACTTAACAGGAAGGCATTTGGCTAGGCAACGGAGGTTAATATGCTCTATATTTTGTCCAAATGATGTCTGTCTATCATCGTTGCACTCAGAGAAAACCAGAATGTTTAATTTGTCCTGCGTTTCTTCTACAGCTGCAAACGGGATTCACTCGCAGTTAACCAAATATTTCTTTTTTAGGGCAGGGCAGGCATATTTCTGGCTATTAAATTATTTCTAAACCAGTCTGCTAAAGTCTGTAGTGAAGTCTCTGTAGGGTTTTCCAGGCTCCATTTCTATTTACGAGACACCCTGCTCACTTGAGCCATCTACCGGTTGTTTGGGTTGTTGCAGCGTCTCACTGGAAAAATACAAATTAAAGTCGCGTGATCCCACGCACGGACCACGAGAGAAGCTGGCCAAGTCGAAGCACTGCCCACTGTATCTCCATAATATGCTTGTAGAAAGACAAAGTCGGGAAAGTGCTTCAGAGAAAACGTGTTTATTGAAATAATGAACATTCTATTACACGCTAACGTTATAGCCAGAGAATGTCTAATAGGAAACATAGTTTGACGACATGAATGACTCAAATACCAAAAACCAAAACACTTACCTTGTCTGTTATTGGAGAAATGTGCCTCTGAAGAAGAGTTTTACGAGCAAGTAAAGTATCACGGCAGGCGAAAACGTCCAAATCATTCAGAAGATTCACAGCTCCAGTGGGAGAAAGATTGTGGTGGTTGATTACTTTCAGCTGCCGGTCACGTCATAATGCCTAAAGTTGCCGCCACGGTGGTCAATGTTAACTCTATGGGAATTTCTTGCTCTTTTATCTTAAATATCTCAAAGTATAAAGTTCACAAATATGAAAAATACATTGTACGATTGTTCGTTACAAGAGCTTTGTAGGAGTCTTTGAATGAGGTCAGATGGTTCAGTGGTTTCAGTCGCATTAAATGTTGAATTTGGTTGGAAGAAGAATAATTATAAGAACAGTGATAATAGTCCATTGCATTTACATGCAATGCAATAAGAAGAAGAAGCCAGGATATTTCAAGATAGTGGATTCCATCCACTATAATAAAGATGTTTCCATTATTTAAACATTATTTAAAAAGGGTATGAATAATTTTGGACATGCCATTTTTCACAAAAATGTTAAAAAAGATGAAAACGATTCTTTTTTGATTCCATGTTTGTACCACATTGTCTTACAACCTTTTGGCATGTGGCAGTGTAATTTTCAGTCAGAACAAACATATTGGTCAAAAACCCTCCTGTTGCTACTAGCAACTAGGTTTCTGCTGGAAGTGGTGTTGCCCTCTGGCAAAAAGAACGGGGACACTGCACTGTAGGAGATGCCGTCCTTCGGATGAGACGTTAAACCGAGGTCCTGACTCACTGTGGTCATTAAAGATCCCATGGCACTTATCGCAAAGAGTAGGGGGTTCTTTGTCTTGGTTCTTGTCATTTTTATTATAACAATTTGAGTGTTTTATTTAACTTTAGAACACCCATGTGTATTTCCAGTCAAAAATGACCGGCCATTAGAAATGAATGGGTGAGAAAATGGCCAGTGTATAAAATTGGGTCCAGGCACAAATGTATTGATCAGATGGACTGTATATGTGCTTCTGTACATTAAAACACACACACAAACATACCCTCACTCAGCCCCAACTGGAACCTTTCCCCAATAGAATCCCCTTTCTGACTTGCATGAGCTCAGGTCAGTGAGGCCTGCTGGCCATAAATAGCAAATGTAAGTTCAAAACTAGTTATATCCAATAGAACATGAAGTTGATGCAAAGGTCTATCACAACATTAGATGATAATATGTGTGCTACTATGGATTTATAACAAGTTATAATGCACCGGTCATTTTTGACCGGGAACACAAAACATAAAACGAACACAACAGGAGGTTAACTGTAACTATAATAATACTATAGCCTAAATGGTGGCAGGGCTGCTGGCCATAAATAGCAAATGTAAGTTCAAAACTAGTTATATCCAATAGAACATGAAGTTGATGCAAAGGTCTATCACAACATTAGATGATAATATGTGTGCTACTATGGATTTATAACAAGTTATAATGCACCGGTCATTTTTGACCGGGAACACAAAACATAAAATGAACACAACAGGAGGGTTAACTGTAACTATAATAATACTATAGCCTAAATGGTGGCAGGGCTCCAGAGTGCGACCAATTTGTGCACCTGACATACATTTATTTCGCAAGTGCAGCATCTCTCTGTGTTCTCCTCTGGTTATCCTGATTGTATCGTGGTCTAAACCAATAAGAGACAGAGCTCGGGCAGGTCCTTGCCTCTGATTGGCTGTGGTCCTTTTCACTGCTCTAAGTTGTTGTCAGCTCAAAAAATGCGCACGACCTGAGCAGAGAACTGAAACGATTAAAGAAAATAAACGCGACAAATACATGAATATGAAGAGAGGTGGAGATATTGAAACTTTTTTCGTTAAGAAAACGAAGCCGACTCCTAGCCCTACTGTCACTCCATGCAGCCAAGACTCGACCTTAGCCTAGGTCCCTAGGAGGATGCCAAGCCTAGGTCCTTCCACAGTAGACTCGGAACCAGAGGAGACTGAGGTAGAGCCCGCCAACGGGAATGAAAGGAAAAAGCCCAAAACATATTCTTTCCGGAAAGAATGGTTAAATCGATTTCCCTGGCTAAGTAAAGAACATAACTCAATGCACTGTATATACTGTCGGGAGTGCGGGCAGACTATGGCCGGGAAATGTGCATTCATTAAAGGGTCGACAACGTTTCGAATCGATGAAACGTTGAAAAAGCACAATGAGTCCAAAAAGCACACTACATGCCCTGACAAGTGTGTAAATAACGTAGCCCCTCTCCCAGCTGCATTTGAGCGTCAGGCTGTATTAATCAGGTCCTCGGAGGAATCAGAAATTATTACAAAATTCAATGTCGCATACAACATTGCCAAGGAAGAAATGCCGTTCACCAGAGTTAAGTCAGAGATAATTCTAATGAAGAAGAATGGCTTAAATGTCAATCCAACCTACAGCAATGACACGGCATGTGCCCAATTTATTGGTGTAATAGCCGACACAATGAAAAATAAGACAGTTCAGTTCACTGAAGCACTTTAAGCACAAACACTTTTATTTTTGGAAATGTTTTATTTTGCTTAAATGTTTCAATTTGAAATGTTTAATTTAAGCTCAATGTAGCTTAAATCTTTATATTCTTATATGTATTCTATAATCTATTCAATATATGTAGCCTATATATTGTGTTTCAAATAAAGACAAGCTTTTTCTACACCTAATTGTTGTTAAAAAAAAACATTCACATTATATGAAAGGAGAGGGATAAAAAAAAAGGTGACCTTTTGGCATTAAAGGCGATTTTTTGGCGTTTTGTGCTGGTGCACCAGTGCAACCAACACAAAAAGTTAGTCTGGGGCCCTGGGTGGATATTTAAGCTATACATCATATGCTGAAGAACGGTATTTCAGTGTGTTAAAGATTAAAAAGAAAAAATAACAACAAGAACCATACAGAACCGAAAACCGTGATCTTAAAACCGTGATACGAACCGAACCATGGGTTTTGTGAACAGTGCCACCCCTAGTATTGCTATTCATTTATTTTTTATTTTATTTATGTATGCCTTGCACCAGCTAATAGAGATCCTAATAAAATCATAAAATCATAAATTTAATGTTTTCATTAAATATACCTTCTTTTTGGCAGACCCCAATAACTATTACCATAGACGAAATGAAATCACAACAACAGACAGTTTGGACTTCAAACACCACAACTATAAAGAAATGAGACAGGTAAGTGTTTTTTTTTTTTTTCAAAAGTAGCTTACATAACTCATGTAACCTCAGTCATATCAAGAGTATACTCAGGGGTTAGTTAAGTTACCAACCTACCAAATGTAACAAGTGATGTCATCACCTCTTTAAAGCGATGGTTCGGAGTAATTTCACCCTAGGGTCCTTTGCACCATGACCCTGAGCCAAACACCCTCCCAGAACCTTTTTTCCCTTGGTCGAACCCTGGTCGAGTAGCGCTGTCAGAAACGAATGACGTTCTGCAGTCGTAATGGAACCAACTTTTATCTCGTAAATTACCCCACTAATAATGCCCTGAATGGTATGAAACTTCTACAGTAGTACAACTACAGGGCTCAAGAGTGCGACCAATTTGGTCACATGTTTTTCAAAAGTGCGACCAGCTACTAGAGAGAGGAAACCTCGAAAAAGTGTCCGCATTGAAACTCTACCTTTGGTTCAATAACAGACACATATTTGGCCAATATCGTGGTTTAAACAAATCACAGATACAGTGGGCATTGCTTTCAAATGACCACTTCATTCGCGCATTACGCGGCGTGAAGCTGCGTGAAGCTTTAGTACCACTTTCAGCCACTGTGCGTCGCTCTGCCACTGTACATCGCTCTGCCTGCCGTCCCTTACATAATTGTTGCCGAGAGTAATCCCAGCCTACGAATTCAATAACAAAATAAATCATGCATAATCAAACATTACCTCGATTTAGGCTACTTGGGTATGGCTTAAGGCTTGACTACACGAAATCGAAATTTGCTGTCTACATTATTGTCAATGTTGGGGTTAACGCAACTACGCAAATCAAAACAGTGGTGTGATAATTGAGCCAGTAGAGAAATAACTGTTCAGAATTAATCTGTAGCCTTGGGTAGGCTTCTGCAGAAAACAATGTTGTTGCCGATTTAATACTATCTGGCGACGTTTTTAACAGGCTACGCAATAGAGGCTTAGACAACTATGACCCACGTTTTGGTTTCGTAAGTGAATTTGCCCTACTTCTTGGCTGCAATGTAGTCAATTGACTGCTTGACATGTCATTTTTATTTTTCTGTACAATAAACAAATACATCTGCTTTATGCCGCAGAATTACATTCATATTTGGCTGACTGCAGATGTGCCACTTCCCACCCCATATTCCAAGATTAAGATAGTAGCCTATACAAAAAGCACTTCATACTATCATAAAAAAAATAGTTAAAACGAATAGCTATTTGCAATTTGACAAAACACTGGTCCTCATTTTGCGAATTCGAGGACGATATGAGCCTGTTGCATTTAGTTAGATGTCCGAGTCCACGCGCAATGTTTGAAAACCACTGGCTCGTAATCACAATAATTTAACACACGACAGTTGGATAACCTACTTCATCATGTCCCCATGCCTACATTTTTGTGAGTAGCATAGAGATCGTTAAAAACAATAAAGTATGGCTCTCCGTTTGGGACATTGAAAACTTATATTTTTATAACGACATGAAGAACGATATCGTTGGGGATCACTTTCAGAGCGATTTTTCACAACGATAAAATGCTAATAGCCAATCAGAACCCATCGAATTTTAGCCCTCACATTTATTAACACAATGAGAGACTTTGTTTATCGTTGTTCAGTGTGAACGCTTTTATCGTTATGGTTATAGTTATCGTTATCGTTCTTGGTGTGAATGGGCCTTAACGCGGGAATTCCAAACACCTCTCTTCCGATGATTACTGACAGGTGACAGGTCGGAGAATGCGTGCGCTACACATGTAGTGCGAAGGACGGAAGATGATTAATAACTGAATAAAAAGGCCTAGCCTAAATGAATAAAGAGTAAGGCAAAACAAATAGCTTAGTAGCCTAATGAAACATAGGCCTATGGATTGATGCAGTAGCCTACCTTTGCAACATTATTAAATTAATCTGTCACCATATCCCTAGGCTACGTTTGCAAAGAGGAGAACATTTTAATTTGATTCACAATGAAACGTTCATTTACATGTTAACAATGAGTAGTTTTGGTTGTTGTTGGTGAATACGGCCCCTGAATAAAAAGGCCTAGCCTAAATGAATCAAGGCAAAACAAATAGCCTAGTAGCCTAATGAAACATACGGATTGATGTAGTATCTTTACATTACATTACATTACATTACATTTGGCTGACGCTTTTTTAACCAAAGCGACTAACAACATGGTAAACAGTAAGTTTTAGAACAATTCTCACAATTTTAGGACAGTTTAAAAAAAACACATTAGAGTACAGTAAGAATAAGTGCGTCGGTGAGTGCTGTATTTTAACAGTTACTTGTCAGTTTAACGGCTGGTGAGTGCTAGGATCAGTAAGACTTGTAAGTGTTGCTATGAGAGTAGATGTTCTCTAAAGAGCTGGGTCTTCAGGAGTATTTTGAAAGTGGTAGGAACTGGCAGTGTGTTCCACCAACGAGGAACAACAGATGAGAAAAGTTTGGATTGGCTTGAGCGTACCGGTGGTAGAGTTAGACGTCGTTCGTCAGAGGGCCTTGCGCGGTCTGGAGGTAGTGTAAGTCTGTATGAGGGCATTCAAGTAGGTGGGAGCAGAACCGGAGACTACTTTGTAGGCAAGCGTTAGAGACTTGAATTTGATGCGGGCCGCCATAGGTAGCCAGTGTAGCTGGATGAGCAGCGGGGTAACATGTGCCCTTTTGGGTTGGTTGTAGACCAGGCGCGCCGCCGCGTTCTGGATCATCTGAAGTGGTTTCACTGCGCAGGCTGGGAGACCTGTCAGGAGGGCATTGCAGTAGTCGAGTCGTGAGAGGACTATTGCCTGAACCAGAAGTTGGGTAGCATCTTGAGTCAAGTAAGTCCTGATTTTCCGTATGTTGTAGAGTGCGAAACGGCATGACCGGGCGACTGAGGCAACATGATCTGAGAAGTTTAGTTGGTTTTCGAGAACAACTCCTAGATTTCTTGCAGTCTTTGTATCTTTGTAACATTATTAAATTATTGTGTTACTATGCCTACGTTTGCAAAAGAGAACATTTTAATTTGATTCACAATAATGTTACATGTAATTTACATGTTGACAATGATTAGCCTAGTTTTGGTTGTTGTTGGCGGCGTTATTGCATGTTAGTTATGCCTACAATGCAAAATTGCTTCTTCGCGATTGGAAGCTCCTGTAGCTGCATAGGATTTCAAAACCGCAGGTTTGTGATATAGGTCTGTGAGTAAGGAGTCCTCTTGACTTCTTTTAAGCTGTCAGATGTGGGAAGGTGGGATTTTTTGGGGGCAGGGCCGGATTAACTGGGCACAATTGTCTGATGGCCCCCCTTCCCCCCAGCCAACGTGAATCGGGTGGTTAGTTAATAGGCCTATCGTGAAGATTTTTCCTGCCATCTAAGGCACAAGCGCATCTGTGAGGCCAAGCCTCACCAAGTAGCTCGTTTGTTTACAACTAACATTCCATTTAATTAAACTGCTTTATAGGCTATGCCAAAATAGTTTTCAACATTTTGAATATTAGTGTCGGGTGAATTGAAATGTTCTCAAAGTAGCCTTATGGCTGAAAGCTGCTTGGGATCCCCCCCCCGTCAAGCAATATAACCATACAAACGCGCTTCCTGCACTCATTGTTTCAAAAGGAGTAATTTTGGCTTTGTCAGAACTGAAGAGCTGTGGACGGCACGGCACGGTATGCCCAATGAAAATCTCGCATCAGTCACTGACATGAACGAAACACAGAACCCGCTTCTCTCACGGCAGTCACTGACAGTAACCTAGAATAAATGCATGGGGAAAAACACTTCCCCATGACAAAGACATCGTAAAACACTGAAAGTTAATATTTTGTCACTAGCAACATACACAGACATCCCAACTTGCAAAAAGTCATTTCAGGGAGGCATCACTCAGATGCACACGCGGTCTCGCATGCGCGCTCTTGATTGCTCACTCTACATTCCGGGAGATTTTATCTAATTTGCGGGCGTCAGGGAGCCGCTATCAATATGCAGGAGTTTTTATTAAATTAAGTTAAATTATTTCTCTTGCAGCTGAGTAGCCTCAGGTGCGCACGTAGACATAAGGCCGAACATGCAAGCGCCAATGAATCGTGCTCTCACGACAATCGCGCCGTTAAACTTAAATAGGTTAACATCACTCTAAGTTCGCCTTCAAGCAAGGAAAACGATGATTTGAAGACATCTGTTTCGTTGGAAGGGCAAGGGGTAGCAACAGGGCAACACAGAGACAGGCCCGATGGCAGGGCTGTTATGAGAGTATTAAAATATGGGATATTCTACAGGAAAACATTAAAATGGCAAGACAGCGGGGAAAGTTAAAATACGTGATAAACACGGAAAAAGTTGGCATGCATTGTTTCGGTCCCCATGCACAGGGATTATTTGTCATACTATTAATCACATATGATTATTTGTGAAATTGTGCAAACAGGCGCAACACATTTGAAAAGGAAGGACTGGTAGCATGCAAGCTCACGGGAAAGATTGATTTAAGAACGTTATCACAAAGTGTGTGGCTGTGGCGCCGGGCGAAGACAATTGGCAGGGGAGGGTCATGTCTTTTTTTAACAATTCTGTCGGAAGGTCATTGAACAATTTCTAGCAGGCAAGAGAGGGTCATGCAACTTCCAACTGAAGCACTCAAAATTCCTCCAGTGGCCCCTTCAATAAATAACGATCAGTCCCTAGATTGCTGCTGGGCTATATGTCTTGGTTCTGTTAACAACTCATTGTCAAACCCATAGCCTATCTCGCGGTTGCATCCATTACAAACAAACATGCAATGTGAACGTCTGGGATTGGGGAGAGCACTAAATGCTCTACTGAATAAGCACAAAGTCAAACCTTTAAATGAAAAACACTCTTTAATAATCCAAAAAAAATAAACCGCTAATGAAGTAAACTTGTGACCATCAAAAATCGTTTATCGCTTGTAACTCCATGATACCAGGACGTAACAGGAAGGCATTTGGCTGAGCAACGGAGGTTAATATGCTCCATGTTTTGTCCAAATGATGACTGTCTATCATCGTTGCACTTTCGGAGAAAACCGAATGTTTCATTCGTCCCCGTTTCAATCGTCCCGGTTGTACCTACTCAAAACGCAGATAGAACCTTATTATTCTAAGGTAGCGAAATAGCGTTCAGCATGATTCATGCCCAATTAATTCCCCCTGTTAAAGTGTTCGCCTTTGTAGTTTGGTTTCGTGATAGCCTATGATAAACGGCTTATGGCCAAATATGTGAAAACGTTAAAATACAGTAGGCGATAAACCCGGAAAAAGTTGACAGTGATTTTTTCATAATCACTTTGGAGGGTCACGTCTTTTTGGACTAATGCTCCCAAAACTCCTCCGGTAGCCCCTTAAATAAATAACGAACAGTCCCTAATGAAGTAAACTTGTGACCATCAAAAATCGTTTATCGCCTGTAACTCCGTGATAACAGGACGTAACAGGAAGGCATTTGGCTGAGCAATGGAGGTTAATACTCTATATTTTGTCCAAATGATGTCTGTCTATCATCGTTCCACTCGGAGAAAACCAGAATGTTTAATTTGTCCTGCGTTTCTTCTACAGCTGCAAACGGGATTCACTCGCAGTTAACCAAATATTTCTTTTTTAGGGCAGGGCAGGCATATTTCTGGCTATTAAATTATTTCTAAACCAGTCTGCTAAAGTCTGTAGTGAAGTCTGTGTAGGGTTTTCCAGGCTCCATTTCTTTTTACGAGACACCCTGCTCACTTGAGCCATCTACCGGTTGTTTGGGTTGGTGCAGCGTCTCACTGGAAAAATACAAATTAAAGTCGCGTGATCCCACGCGCGGACCGCAAGTGAAGCTGGCCAAGTCGAAGCACTGCCCACTGTAGTGAAGGGCGGGACCTCCCCTCTGGCCGTGGCCCAGTGCCTGTGTGTAAATTTGAAAATGCGTGTGCTGCAGAGAGAGAGAGAGAGAGAGGTCAGAGACCCATCAGATAAACAGAGTGGATGTAGTTGCATTACAGTGTGGTCACATAGGCCGAGATAAATGTCCCCTCTCCACACTGCCTTTCGGCGGCTGGCAGCAGCAAACCGATCAGACGAGCCCGAGATGATGATCAAGTTTATCATTGCCTACGATAGGCCTAGTGAAACTTCCCTTCACCAAGTTCAGTCCGAAATAATTATTCACCAGAAAAATAGTTTGAACGTAAACCCGACGTACAGGAATGCCACTTGCACCAAATTTATAGGAGTCATTGCAGATGAAAAGACGTCTTAAAATTGCGAACAATGCATACACAAGGCCTTCCCGAACGACAGAGATACAGATATCGCCGAAAAGGAGTGCGTCATTGACCGCAGTTACATGCAGGGAGTAACCCGGTTTTCAACAGCAATATTCGCTTTTTGCCATGAAACTTTCTGTGGAAATGTAAAAATCATTCTGATGGAAATGTAAAAATACTAAAATTAAAAAGTAAATTGCATTGTGGGGCTGTCAAATGATTATTGCAATCATCATTGCAAAATCACATAAAATTCCCCCAGGCTACTTGGAACATTTTGGCAGTTTGAAGCCCTTAAAAGACGTGCACTGTTAATTTAGTCACTGTTATTTTTATTTAATTCATCTTGAAATGTTTTAAGTTTAAATTTCAGCTCAGTGAAGCACTTAAATTACCAACACTTCATTAAGTTACTTTTCTTGTAGAATTGTAAATCATAAGTCATAGGACAACCTATATAGGACAGTAATTAAGGAAAAAAAGTGAACCTGCTGCGGTGTTAAATGCGATGTGGTTGAAAATTTGGGTGCACCTAACTTTTGTGCTGGTGCACCTAAGAAAAAAAGTTAGGCGCAACAGTGCAACCAGTGCAAAAAGTTAGTCTGGAGCCCTGAACTATGACCTTTAGTCCAATAACGAGGCATTAGAAAGTTTGTAAGTGCACCAGGAGTTTTAAGGAGTTTATTTAAATAACACTTGCCTCTGCATCTGCTACTATACTGCTGCGTCGACGTTTCTTCCGTGATTTGGGAAAAGCCTGTAAAAGTCTAAAATACTAACAATTTGTTTTTAAGTGCTAGTGTCATGAAAAAATGCTGCGCCTGATGGCTGCCCATTTCGCCCATGCCAAAAACCACTACTGACTATCAAAAGACCAGTGAATAATGTGGAAAGTTAAGGGTCTCTAGCACTAAATTCCTTGGACCCTGACACTGTCTCACACATCAACAGAAATGTGGAAATATGAATACACACAGAAATTCTATTAACCTACCTAAAGACCAAATATTGTCAAGGCATATCAGTAGGTAAATCCAGAGAAACAAATTCACCCTGCTGTCACCTACCATTATCCATTCCTCTACAGGTCATGAAAGTAGTGAATGAATTATGTCCAAACATTACCAGAATATATAATATTGGCAAAAGTTATAATGGTCAGAAGCTGTATGCCATTGAAATATCGGACAACCCAGGGGAGCATGAATTGGGTGAGTATTTTTTTTTACTTTGCCTATGGTGGAATCTCTATAAAACATGTGAAATAAATCATGTCAAATATGTTAATGATTTATCTGTGGTTTGTACCCCAAGGTGAACCAGAGTTCCGCTATACTGCAGGCTCCCACGGTAATGAGGTTTTGGGACGAGAGCTGTTACTGCTGCTTATCCAGTTCATGTGCCAGGAGTATCTTTCTGGTAATCAGCGGATACAGCACCTTGTGAATGAGACACGCATTCACCTACTGCCTTCAGTTAATCCTGATGGCTATGATAAAGCCTTTGAAGTGGTAGGTTTTCCTTCCTCAAGGACATTAACATGATTTTCTAGTTTGGTGTCAGAAATATCCAAGATGTGTCCCTATTATCAGCATTTTGCTGTAAGATTTTTCAAAGAGGATGTCTATAAGTCCTTGGTGTTGAATCTAGATTAAAGGTACACTATAAAGGATTTCTACATTAATAGCCTATAACCTCTCCAAAGACAATTTGATGGTAAACAAATTTGTAATAGGGGAATCGGTCACCTAGCATAGCCATAGAGCATAACCATAGTAGATATAGCTCTTGTTAATCCTTGGCCTCCACAACAAAAGCATTTTCATTGTGTACAAACAAGCCACGAGAAGTGGGCTATTTACAGTATGGCAGAGTAAAATATAAATATAGCACGACTCTAGGGGGAGCTCTGCAGTTGCCAAAAATACCTGAAACTGCATAGGGCCTTTAAAAAGCCTTATATGAATCCACACATTATGAATAACCATAGACTGGTAACCATAGACATAAACTTGAATTTCCCCTGGGGATCAATAAAGTATCTATCTATCTACACTGATACTCAACTTCCCTTTTATGTCAAAGTTACTTGAAAGGGCTGTTGCTGAGCAACTTAATATGTACATATCTCACAATAGTCTTTTTGAGAAATTTGAATCTGGTTACCAGTCCTGTCACTCCACTGAAACTGTGTTGACCAGAGTTATCCATGATTTACTTCTTACAGTTAATTCTTTACTTAAAGAGGTCAAAGAAGACAAAACCTAGTTTACTTTGGCATAGTTAAAATAACGGTGGCTCGATGGGTAAAATTTCCTGTTGCTAGGTTACGGGGACGCTGGCGAGACTGACGCTGCTCCGTCTGGCATGTTTTTGTTTGGCATTTTAAAAAGTTTAATGATTTAATGTATATTTTCTTCCAATCAATACATAGTATCTTATAGTCTATATATTTTGCTAGTTTTTCCGCTATTTTTCTCAAGACAAACATCATCTCTAAAGAGAAAGTTGGATACTGCGCCTGGCTGGCCTTACCTACACTGCTTCTGCTGCCTGTCGAGTTGGATGCGTTTTCGAGAGCGCATTTTCAGTGGGCCTATTGCTTCACCGCTATCATCTGTCTGGCTCTCTGTGTGGTGCTACGTGCTGTGTCGGGCTGCTTGCATCTCTCCCCTGTCCATCTCTATCCTCATCTCTCCTGTCTGTGAACCTGCTGGTATCTAGTCGGTTGACTGTCCAGCTGCTGGGTATATAGTCGGTTGACTGACCAGCTAACGTGGGAGCTTGCTATCCACCTCATTTCTCTTGGACTGATGCTTGGGATTGAGTGAGAGGTGTGTGCTGACTATGGGAGGGTTTCAATACACAGCCCTTGAGCTTTGACAGTTCTCTTCCACCAATGTCAAGCCCAACATCGACGCATCTCCATGTCTGTCGGGTAGCGGGATAGTCCAGCGGAAACGCTATGTGCACCGTGGCTCACGTCGCTCCTTCATCATCCAGCGAGCGACTGAGGATAGCATTCCGACGCTGAGACAACCAACATCTCCTCGGAAATGCCTGCCTGCAAAACACAATATCCCAGAGTGGTTCGCTCCTGCCTCTACATCTGGCAGGAGAGCGACAGGCCAGCATCTGATCAACACACAGACTGTGTCCACTATCACCTCCTCTGCGGCAGGATCATGTGACGACGTTGTTGCTCCTAACTCAAGCACGAGGGCGTGTCTTAAGGTGGCACTACTTAATGTGAGATCTCTTTCAAATAAGACATTTATTTTAAACTATTTTATTTCATCTGCCAACTTGGATTTTATGTTTTTAACTGAGTCCTGGCTACAAACAAATGATCATAGTCAGCTTGTTGAACTGTGTCCTCCTCAGTACGAGTCTTTCAACAAACCTAGAGTCAGCAGTCGCGGGGGAGGCATTGTGAGTGTGTACAGGAAGAGCTTAAAATGTCACCAAATACCTTGTGATGACTTTTCTTCCTTTGAAGCGCTCACTTTTAAACTTTGTGGTCCTGATCCAATTTTGTTTGTTGTAATTTACCGTCCCCCTAAACCATCAGGTTGTTTTTTAAATGAAATCCAAGAATTTCTCTCCACTCTTGTCTTATATTATGACAGTGTTGTTCTTTGTGGTGATTTTAATTTTCATGTTGATGACTCAAGTAATGTTCATGCTACTGATTTCCTAAACATTGTTAAATCTTTTCAATTTCTGGACCAACACATAACCGTGGTCATACACTGGACCTTGTTTTCACTCTGGGTCTTAAAATATCCTCTGTTGATTGTTTTAATATGACTGTATCTGATCATAACTGTATAGTTTTTAGTTGTGAAACATCCATCATCAATACTGTCACTCCCAGCTCTTTCTGTTCCCGCATATTCAATGAGCATAGTGCCTCAAAATTCTGTGCATTATTCCAGAGTCAATGCCCTGACCTCTCTGAATACTCTTGTACCAATGATCTGGTTGACCAGTTTAATTCCATCTGCTTGTCGTCTCTAAATGTTATTGCACCCATGAAGGTTAGAACTAAGTCAGAAAGAAAGCAGCCCTGGATTAATAGTGGCATTCGTAGTTGTAAAAGGGATTGTAGGAAAGCTGAGCGTAAATGGAAGAAGTCTGGTCTTCAAGTTCATTATGACATTATGAAGGAATCACTTAAACACTATAACATCTTGGTTAAGGATGCAAGATCACATTACTTTTCAGAACTTATTTCTGATCATCAGCATAATCCTAGATTTCTATTTAAAACAGTAGAGCAGCTGGTAAAGCCATCTACTCCCTGTGTCCCAGTGGAAAGTGATGCTGATTGTGAAAAGTTTTTGTCCTTTTTTACTGAGAAAGTAGAGTCAATTAGAACTTCTATCACTCCTAATACTATGCACTATGAAGTCTCTTTCTTACAGGATAGGCATACTTTAAACCACTTCAATACAGTTGCTCTATCTGAACTTCTAGAGACAGTGTCACATATGACAGTATCTTCCAGTACTCTTGATGTACAGTAGTACCAACAAAGTTCCTATTAGAAGTAATTGAATCTGTTGGGTCCTGTTTGCTTTCTATTTTTAATAGTTCACTTTTAAATGTCATTGTCCCTGATTACTTTAAAACTGCAAGTGTGAGCCCATTGCTAAAGAAATCAGGGCTTGATCCATCTCTACCTCAACTACAGACCTATTTCCAAGTTACCATTTGTATCAAAGATTCTTGAAAGATTAGTGTCCAAGCAGCTTGTCTCTGCACTGGAAAATAATAATCTTTTTGAAAAGCTACAATTTGGTTTCCAAAAGTGTCATAGCACTGAGACAGCACTGCTGAAAGTTACAAATGACCTTTTAAAAGGTGCCATGTGTAAGAATTGAGGTAAAAATATCCAAAAAAATGAGCTACACGCATCAAAAGAATGAGAAGAAATAAGGGTGATGATGTAATTAAAAAAATGACAAGGTATAGTGTTGCAGAGATATCAACCTGAATTAGCATGCTAAATTACTAGCTACAGCCCGACAGGTGTATACTCTTTGGTTCAAGTACGCCCACAAGCCGTGCAAGTTATTCGTGTATTGCAGTTTGGCTGGCGGTTATGTTGCCCGCATACCGCCTCCCATGGCAGAAACTGGTATTATGACACCTGTCGGGCTGTGGCTAGTAATTTAGCATGCTAATACCTCAATTCTTACACATGGCACCTTTAAGAACAGCTGATGATGGCATGTGTTCTGTCCTTGTACTTCTTTATCTTAGCGCAGCCTTTGACACTATTGATTACAGAATACTGCTGCATAGACTGGAACATTGGGTGGGAATTTCTGGTACAGCCTTACAATGGTTTTCATCTTACTTGTCAAATAGGAAGTTTTGTGTTTCTGCAAACAGTTACACATCTTCATTTTCTCCTGTCAAGTATGGGGTACCTCAAGGGTCAGTTTTAGGACCAATCTTATTTTGTTTATAAATGCTTTCTCTTGGGCACATTATCCAGAAACACAAAGTGTCTCCTTACACTTCTATGCTGATACACAGCTGTACCTGCCCATTAGTTCCTCTGATCCTAGTATGCTGAATTCCTTAAATGAATGTCTTTGTGACATAAAAAACTGGATGTCAAACAATTTCCTCCAGTTGAATTCTGACAAAACAGAATTCCTCATCATTGGATCCCAGCACATAGTGAAACAAATGATACCATCCTTAGGTCCCTTTCAATTTTTAGACTGTGTAAAACCTGTTGCAAAGAATCTTGGTGTCTGGTTTGACAGTAATTTAAGCTTTGAACGTCACATCACAAAGCTCATACAGTCTTATTTCTATCACCTCAGAAATATTTCCAAGATTAGTTCCCTCTTAACTTTTAAAGACACTGAGACCATTATACATGCATTTATTTCTTCACGCCTGGATTACTGCAATAGTCTTTTTTCTTGTCTGAACCAAAAATCTATAAAGAGACTTCAAACTGTTCAGAATTCAGCTGCCCGGCTTCTTACTAAGACAAAGTACTGTAATCACATTACTCCTGTTTAAGCTTCACTGCACTGGCTCCAAGTAAGCTTTAGAATTGATTTTAAGATTCTTCTGATTACTTTTAAAGCTCTACATGGCCTGTCTTCCAACTACATATCTGATCTCCTAGTACCTTATACACCTGTGCGCACTTTAAGATCATCTGGTAGTGGTTTCCTAACTATTCCTAAGGTCAATCTCAAAACTAAAGGGGAGAGAGCATTTAGTGTCAGGGCACCTAGGCTCTGGAATGACCTGCCTGATGAAATCAGGTCAGCCAAGTCAGTATGCTCTTTTAAATCCCTCCTTAAAACTCATCTTTACAAGCAAGCCTTCCTTAGTTTTGTTTAAGTAATATACTTCATTTTGTGTTAAGTTTATTAAGTTTTATTTCAGTGTCAAGTTTTATTTCAGTAAGTTTTATTTCAGTGTCAAGTTTTATTTCAGTATCCTAAGTTTTATTTCAGTGTAAGTTTATTTTCCTTTTTCAAATTTATGTTAAGTTCTAATTGAATTAGTATATATATTATTTGATTGTTATACTATTATGACTAATTTATGTTATGTTGATATTGTACAGCACTTTGTAACTTTGTTTTGAAAAGTGCTATATAAATAAAGATTATTATTATTATATAAAATGGACATACAGAGAAGAGAGGTAAATAACACCCTTTTCTCTCATTCAGATCAATTAAAAAGTGACAGGTGGGTGGGACTTCCGGTTGATGAGACGGGACTTCCGCTGTGTGCCACAAGCCTGATCAAGAGTAGGGGTGCACCGAATCCAAAGTTCGGTTTTGAATTCGGCCGAATCTTCAGCTTTTTGATTCGGATTCTGCCAAACCTTGTTTTAAAACCAAACCGAATCGGTAATGCTTTAGAATAACATGTGCTTATTAGGTATTAACAGTGCATAATAAGCAGTTAACAATTCATTACTAACAATTAGTTAACTGTTGTTATCCTTTAATAACATTAACTAACGGTTTTCTGTCCTTTGTATGCTGTCCTCCTATACTTAAATGAGCTGCCCAGGGATGCAAAAAGAATTTCAGCACAAACTGACAAATAAAGTTGTATCGTATTGGATCATATTGTATTGTTAACATGCAGCTTGTACGTGTTAATAAGCAGCCTTTTAAAAGTTCTTTACAAGCATATTTGTTAACAGTTAACAAGCAGCTTGTTAATGCTTGTTAATTGTATAAGATAAAGAGGTGGATAACTAATACGCTTATAAGACCTTTCTTACCTATTTGTAGTAAATTTTGCAGCCCCCCAATCTAAAGTGAGGACCATGTAGCCTATATAGTGGTGTACGAATTGTCATGAAATAATGGTCCCCTAGGATTTTTTTGCTAAAATTGATTTTTTTGTTTTATCTGCTTTATTTGGGGTCCTACTGTTGAAAAATGATGGGGTGCAAATTTTCTGACCCCGTTTTGCCCCTCCTCTGGGGTGCGCTTTCTCACCTTGGCCAGGATAATGACTGCACACATACAGTGGGCATCGCTTTCAAATGACCACTTCATTCGCGCATTACGCGGAGTGAAGCTGCGTGAAGCTTTAGTACCACTTTTAGCCACTGTGCGTCGCTCTGCCACTGTACATCGCTCTGCCTGCCGTCCCTTACATAATTGTTGCCGAGAGTAATCCCAGCCTACGAATTCAATAACAAAATAAATCATGCATAATTAAACATTACCTCGATTTAGGCTACTTGGGTATGGCTTAAGGCTTGACTACACGAAAATCGAAATCGACATTTGCTGTCTACATTATTGTCAGTGTTGGGGTTAACGCAACTACGCAAATCAAAACAGTGGTGTGATAATTGAGCCAGTAGAGAAATAACTGTTCAGAATTAATCTGTAGCCTTGGGTAGGCTTCTGCAGAAAACAATGTTGTTGCCGATTTAATACTATCTGGCGACGTTTTTAACAGGCTACGCAATAGAGGCTTAGACAACTATGACCCAAGTTTTGGTTTCGTAAATTAATTTGCCCTACTTCTTGACTGCAATGTAGTCAATTGACTGCTTGACATGTCATTTTTATTTTTCTGTACAATAAACAATTACATCTGCTTTATGCCGCAGAATTACATTCATATTTGGCTGACTGCAGACGCGCCACTTCCCCTCCCCATATTCCAAGATTAAGATAGTATGAAGTGCTTTTTGTATAGGCTACTATCATAAAAAATAGTTAAAACGAATAGCTATTTGCAATTTGACAAAACACTGGTCCTCATTTTGCTAATGCGAGGGACGATATGAGCCTGTTGCAATTAGTTAGATGTCCCGAGTCAATGCATAATGTTTGAAAACCACTGGCTCGTAATCACAATAATTTAACACACGACAGTTGGATAACCTACTTCATCATGTCCCCATGCCTACATTTTTGTGAGTAGCATAGAGATCTTTAAAACAATAAAGTATGGCTCTCCGTTTGGGACATCGAAAACTTATATTTTAATAGACTACCGTCGAAGATGCTGACTTGCAAAAGCCTCGGGATAACACGTTATCTCCACTATCATCAGTCATGCCCCTTGATCAGTGGGGAATGAAATAAAAGTTTGATAACCACTGGCTTAACAAGTTACCTACAGTCCAGAACACAGAATCTGTTGCAATATTCTGATGATCGGCGATGATATCGGCAAATGTTTGTTTTCCAAAGAAAGAATTTCACTTCACCATGCACCTTCGACAATACCTGGCCTACCTGGTATCATTACAAACATTATTCTGTGTCCTAAAACTGGCATATTTTATGGCATTGTGTCATGTAAGTTCGTTTCAAAATCTAGAGAAATGTGTGAGGTGGTCAGCGGGGGACAATTGAGACACACATTGGATTGTGTTATTACTTGAACATTCCACACTATCCACAGCTGTGGTAGGCCTATCAGGTGCAGGAGGATTACTGTCAGCGCAGGCTTTATATAAAATTCTTCAACAGAAGGCCTCGAATGTTGTCTTGTTTGTGGAGCGCTTTGCTTCGCTTCTGTAATTTCGGCTTCATTGAAAATGAGGGTTTCCCTCAATGACCCTCCGAGAATAAATAAAGGTTGAATGAATGAATGAATGCAGGCTTGCCCAAAAATAAAGGCATGTGGTTTGCGCAGCCTACAGTAAATAGCAGACCCGCCAGAATGTGCGTTATGCTGCTTTTTTACGAGCAATATGTTTTTGGTACCCTACGCACACTGCATGTTCTTAAATAACAATGATCATCAGTAATATTCGACCATTAATTTGGGTAAATGGGCAAGCGTGACCACCTTGATTGGCTGATGATTGTAACGCGGGCATGATTCCAAACACCTCCCTTACGATGATGAGTGACAGGTCTCAGAATGCGTGCGCTACACAAGGACGGAAGATGATGAATAACTGGGGCCGTAGGCTATTCACAAAGGCTTTTATCTTACTACTAGGAGTAGGCTACTCCTAAATCACACTTAAAGATTTTAGATTGGAGTTTTCTCTTAAAAGTTATTCACAAAGCCTTTCAGACAACTCCTAAACTAGGAGTGAGTCTTCGTGGCTATGGATGACGTCATTACTCATGCACGAGCTTGACTGAAGTGACCACCTTGATTGGCTGGCGATTGTAACGCTGGGAATTCCAAACACCTCTCTTCCGATGATGACTGATAGGTGACAGGTCGGAGAATGCGTCGCTACACAAGTAGTCTAAGGACGGAAGATGATTAATAACTGAATAAAAAGGCCTAGCCTAAATGAATAAAGAGTAAGGCAAAACAAATAGCTTAGTAGCCTAATGAAACATAGGCCTATGAATTGATGCAGTAGCCTACCTTTGCAACATTATTAAATTAATCTGTCACCATATCCCTAGGCTACGTTTGCAAAGAGGAGACCATTTTAATTTGATTCACAATGAAACGTTACATTTCATTTACATGTTAACAATGAGTAGTTTTGGTTGTTCTTGGTGGCATTATTGCATCCCTTTTATGAATGCAAAATTGTTCCCTCGCGATTGGAAGCTCCTGTTGCGCATAGGCTATTTCAAAACATCGCAACGTAAAATGCCACAAAAAAGGTGTTTATGAATAGGTCTTAGTGAGTTAGGAGTCCTCTGCTTAAGCTGTCCCTTAAGCTGTCCCAGACTTAGGTGCTACTTTTAGGTCTAAAATGCTTCGTGAATTACTTTTTGTGAAAAAATTAGGAGTCCTAAAGTTAGGAGTGACACGCCCATTATTTTTAGGAGTTGCTCCTAAATTAAGCCAGTTAGGAGCTACTTTTAGCCTTAAAATTCTTTGTGAATATGGCCCCTGAATAAAAAGGCCTAGCCTAAATGAATCAAGGCAAAACAAATAGCCTAGTAGCCCAATGAAACATAATGGATTGATGTAGTATCTTTGTAACATTATTAAATTATTCTGTTACTATGCCTACGTTTGCAAAAGAGAACATTTTAATTTGATTCACAATAATGTTACATTTAATGTACATGTTGACAATGATTAACCTAGTTTTGGTTGTTGTTGGCGGCGTTATTGCATGTTAGTTATGCCTACAATGCAAAATTGCTTCCTCGCGACTGGAAGCTCCTGTAGCTGCATAGGATTTCAAAACTGCAGGTTTGTGAATAGGTCTGTGAGTAAGGAGTCCTCTTGACTTCTTTTAAGCTGTCAGAGGTGGGAAGGTGTGATTTTTTGGGGGAAGGGCCGGATTAACTGGGCACAATTGTCTGATGGCCCCTTCCCCAGCCAACGTGGAATCGGGTGGTTAGTTAATAGGCCTATCGTGAAGATTTTTCCTGCCATCTAAGGCAGGAGCGATCTGTGAGGCCAAGCCTCACCAAGTAGCTCGTTTGTTTACAACTAACATTCCATTTAATTAAACTGCTTTATAGGCTATGCCAAAATAGTTTTCAACATTTTGAATATTAGTGTCGGGTGAATTGAAATGTTCTCAAAGTAGCCTTATGGCTGAAAGCTGCTTGGGACCCCCCCCCCACTCATTGTTTCAAAAGGAGTAATTTTGGCTTTGTCAGAACTGAAGAGCTGAAGGGCAAAATAAATTAACATAGCGCAACACAACACAACACAGACCCCGCTTCTCGCGTCAGTCACTGACATGAATCGAAAACACAGAACCCTTCTCTCACGGCAGTCACTGACAGTAACCTAGAATAAATGCATGAGGAAAAACACTTCCCCATGACAAAGACATCATTAAAACACTGAAAGTTAATATTTTGTCACTAGCAACATTCATCTGTCCTTTGTCAAATGTATTATGTTCCAAGTAGCCTACCCTATGCGTAATTCTGCTTCATAAAGTTGAACAAAATTTGCTTATTTCACAGAAAAATATAAATAGCCAGTCAGTGCAGAGTTGGTAAGTTATGGTAGGCCAACTTGCAGTGAACATACAAACAGGGGAAATTATTTCTCTTGCAGCTGAGTAGCCTCAGGTGCGCTCGTGAGACATAAGGCCGAACATGCAAGCGCCAATGAATCGTTAGCTCTCCATGACAATCGCCGTTAAACTTAAATAGGTTAACATCACTCTTAGTTAAAGCCTTCAAGCAAGGAAAACGATGATTTGAAGACATCTGTTTTAGGTTGGAAGGGCAAAGGGAGACAGGCCCGATGGCAGGGCTGTTATGAGAGTATTAAAATATGGGATATTCTACGGGAAAACATTAAAACGGCAAGACAGCGGGGAAAGTTAAAATACGTGATAAACACGGAAACAGTTGGCATGCATTGTTTCGGTCCCCGTGCACAGGGATTATTTATCATACTATTAATCACATATGATTATTTGTGAAATTGTGCAAACAGGCGCAACACATTTGAAAAGGAAGGACTGGTAGCATGCAAGCTCACGGGAAAGATTGATTTAAGAACGTTATCACAAAGTGTGTGGCTGTGGCGCCTGGCGAAGACAATTGGCAGGGGAGGGTCATGTCTTTTTAACAATTCTGTCGGAGGGTCATTGAACAATTTCTAGCAGGCAAGAGAGGGTCATGCAACTTCCAACTGAAGCACTCAAAATTCCTCCGGTGGCCCCTTCAATAAATAACGATCAGTCCCTAGATTGCTGCTGGGCTATATGTCTTGGTTCTATTAACAACTCATTGTCAAACGCATAGCCTATCTCGCGGTTGCATCCATTACAAACAAACATGCAATGTGAACGTCTGGGATTGGGGAGAGCACTAAATGCTCTACTGAATAAGCACGAAGTCAAACCTTTAAATGAAAAACACTCTTTAATAATCCAAAAAATAAACAAAAGTAAACTTGTGACCATCAAAAATCGTTTATCGCCGTAACTCCGGGATACCAGGGCGTAATTTGGCTGAGCAACGGAGGTTAATATGCTCCATGTTTTGTCCAAATGATAACTGTCTATCATCGTTGCACTTTCGGAGAAAACCGAATGTTTCATTGTCCCGAATCCATCAAAAATCCTTATTATTCTAAGGTAGCGAAATAGAGTTCAGCATGATTCATGCCCAATAATTCCCCTCCTTTGTAGTTTGGTTTAAAGTGATAGCCTATGATAAACGGCTTATGGCCAAATAAAAAAACAAAATACAGGGCGATAAACAGGAAAAAGGCATTTTTTTCATAATCACTTTGCTGAAAAATGTATTGCAAGGTCGGTCTTTTTGGACTAATGCTCCCAAAACTCCTCCGGTAGCCCCTAAATAAATAACTCCCTATGATTTTGTCGTTTATAGCCTATAACTCCGTGAAACAGGGCGTGATTTGTGAGCTTAATACTCTATATTTTGTCCAAATGATGTCTGTCTATCATCGTTGCACTTTCGGAGAAAACCAGAATGTTTAATTTGTCCCTGCGCTCTCACGGCTGCAAACGGGATTCACTCGCAGTTAACCAAATATTTATTTATTAGGGCAGGGCAGGCATATTTCTGGCTATTACATTATTTCTAAACCAGTCTGCTAAAGTCTGTAGAAGTCTGTGTAGGGTTTTCCAAGCTCCATTTCTTTTTACGAGACACCCTGCTCACTTGAGCCATCTACCGGTTGTTTGGGTTGTTGCAGCGTCTCACTGGAAAAATACAAATTAAAAGTCGCGTGATCCCATGATCCCACGCGGACCGCGAGTGAAGCTGGCCAAGTCGAAGCACTGCCCACTGTATATCTACTAACAATGATCACATTTTCACAATCTTGGTGTCAATTTAGGGGTTATTGAGGATGCTGAGTCCATTTATGACAGTTTCATTGTGATCAGAAGTTGTTATGTCTCATTTTTTGGTAGTGGTTTCAGGCTTTTCTAGGGTATTTTATCATATTTTTTGGTCAAATTGATTATATACACTCTAAGTTATGTGCACTCAAGAAGTTAATACACTGTATAAACTTGAAGAGTAATTTATATAATAATAATAGTAATAATAATAATAATAACTTTGTTAGATATAGCGGCTTTAGAAAGAGTTAGAGACTAAAGGCCTCAGTGAGCAGATATGTGTTTAGATACTTGTTGTTGTTTTTTAACAATCTGGTGAACAGTTGATATTTTCCTTTACAATAGCTAATAAAGCAATCAATCATTTAACATCTTTGAAATAAAACTAATACAAAATGTACTGTAGCTCTACTGGAATGGCAGTGTACATTAACTAAGTACTGAACTAATTGATGAACTAATTGATAAATTAACTAATTATTAATGTAAAGTTGCATAAACATGAACAGGAAATAAAACACCTTAGAAATACACTTCTACATAAATCGATCATTCATCAGCATCATCCTCATTTGTAGTATGCTTGGTCGCATTTTCACAGTCACCAGCAAAGCATTTGCTGTACAGGGAACAGGGAATTCCATGTCTGTGACAAGTGCACCTGAGTGTTTTGCACACACATTTTGTCAACTCGATCACAGCTCTAGGGGCAGGGAGTGTAAGACATGTCACAGGAACATAAACTCCTTCTTGGAAAGTCCAACCATTTTCTTCAATCTGTGGAAGAACTGGACAGTTTGAAATGTAGGATTTATCACGCATGGCAATGTAATTGGCACGAAGGATATGAGGCAACAAGGCAGCTTGTGACGGAGGTTCTCCCTCCAAGTTCCTGGTCCGAAATAGCTCCCACCTCAGTTTTGGTAGAGTTGTGTGACCAGTTGACCTATAGACACTGCAGACAAACTGCTCTAGACCTCTGACTTGTTGGGGAAGTTCACCATTGATGAGATTAGATGGCAATGGACCTTCACCAAGCTTCTTAAAGCAACTGATGACAGGATCATCATCATCAAGTTTTTATGTAGGCATCAACTCAGGTCTTTTTGCTGACACCCACAAATGTACCACCCCAGTCAGCACCAGAGAAATTGTGGAGACCGATAAGGCCTTGACATTTTTTATGTCCTATAATCTGCACTCTTTCTACCACATCAATTTATCTATACATCAAAGTGTTCCCAAAATATGAGCTCACTTACTGTTTAGTGACTTTGCCCCATTGGATTTGCCTTTATTACTGCAAAAAATGAGTCATAACAACTTCTGATCACAATGAAACTGTCATAAATGGACTCAGCATCCTCAATAACCCCTAAATTGACACCAAGATTGTGAAAATGTGATCATTATTAGTAGATGTCGTGTGTGGTCAGTATCCTGGCCAAGGTGACAAAGCGCCCCCCAGAGGGGGGGGCAAAACGGGGTCAGAAAATTTGCACCCCATCATTTTTCAACAGTAGGACCCCAAATAAAGCAAATAAAACAAAAATATAAATTTTAGCAAAAAAATCCTACGGAAATACAATTCGTACCCCACTAATAGTTCTACAAGCCCAACCTTCTATCTCTACATCTAGCTCGGTCAAGCTGTGAGAAATGCACCTTCAAAATTACTACAGCGAGCAGGTATTAAACCCCGGTCTCCTGTGTCATAGCATGACCTGCTCCTTAGTGAGCTACATTCCTGTATGCATATAGTTGAAATCTTCACAGCTATGTGCTAACAAGTGACTAGCAGTTGAGGAAATTTGTTTAAACTTAATAATGTATCACCCCCAATTATCACCACTTTTGTTCGGAAATTCTAAAACAACAATGTTTTTTAACACTTCAAAATAACATTTGCTAAATGAACCTTACATTTTTTTCAGTAGCCATAGGTGTGTAGATTTGAACAAAATCTGATTTGGTTCTTAATGGGAGCATTTCCTGCCTGAAATATCCGATTTTGTTTACCACGCTCGGAGTTATAGTGCTGGGCTGATGGGTCGCCTATTTAAGCCATTTCAACGGCACATGAACAGATAGACCGATAATTCTTGTCATGAAATTAAAATTCCACTGGAGCTCCAAGCGGATGTGTACACGCAGCCTTACAACACTGTTTACAGCTCTTCGAGTCACGGTAAAATTTTATCTTAGCTAGCCGCCTAACTCGCTAGCAACCAAACAGTAACTGACAGCAGGGTCTGATATTAAGTTATTTTGTTTACAAATCCGAACTCTAAAAAAATACACTATTAGGCTTGATATGATCGCAAACACTTACAGATTATGATAACATTTTCCAAAAAACCCTCAACAAATCCAGAGGGACATAATAACCAGTTTATTGGTAAAATTCCAAAAGTGCAGTGACAGACCACAAATGTTTGCCTCTGTTCAAGGCAAACTGAAACATGTTTCAAATCGATCGCAAACGTTCGCCTATGCTTGCGACTTTGAATGCACCCACTTGTCATCTTTAAGCCTCGGTTGCTAGGTAACCAAACTATATACAAAGCTGGCATAATATCTTTAGACTGCTGACAAACTGACTGCGTTCACTGAACAAAGATTATGGAAATTAGCATGTGTCAGGGTTGTGTGTGTGTGTGTGTGTGTGTGTGTCTGTGTGTATCTGATCATGTCAAGAGCATAAATAAATGATATTTCATATTTCTGTGAACTTAAATAAGAAATGAATCATAAATTGAAGGTTCAGGGGCAAGCGTGCCTAATGTCATGGCTCCAGGGCCCTGAGGGGGTAGGTTGTAAGTGTGTGTGTGCTTGAGAGAGGGAGAGAAAGACAAAAACAGTGTTTTTACCGGAAATGTCCCCATAGCATAGCAAAAAGTGTGTAAAAATGTGCCATTTTGGAATATGGCGGCCATATTGGATTTTTGGACAAAATTCAACATGCCCCAAGTTTTAATCTGTTCCAATAGGGGTTCTGACCAGGAATCCATGGAGAAAAATAGGCCTCCAGCAGATGACCTGCTGGATACATCTGTCCAGGAGGGAAAGGCGCAAGCCTGGAAAAGTATTCACAAGGCAAGGTAAAATATAAGTGTTCTGAGCCAAAATACTCTAAACTACATTGGATACCTTTAACCCAAAATCATTTTGAGATTAAATACTGTCTTGAAGCCTTGACACACCACATGCATGTCAGGCCGTAGTATTCACAAGAATTCATTGTGGTGGACATTATATGTCACAGAACCACTGATACTTTATGTAGGCTATGCTCAATACCTAATGTAGCCTACTCGTGGTGGGAATAAAGCAGGGTTCTTCTCAAAGCATAACATAAGATACAACCCAGCACCAAAATCGAATTTACTCTTAGCATAAATGTCTTTATAGATAGATAGATACTTTATTGATCCCCAGGGGAAATTCAAGGTCTCAGCAGCATACATACAACACAAACACATTCTTTAACAGCAGAAAGAGTAATTAAAGTATATAATATAAAAACACAATATATTATAAAAACCCATGCAAGAACTTTTGGCAACACTGTGTGATTATTGCAGTATTCTTGCAAAGGCTCATGGGAACACAATGAAACGGCGACACCAAGACGTAAAATAATAAAGTTCAATGTAATTACATGGATCACTAACTGCGACAAAGCCTGTTGCTTTTTTCACAGTAAACACACTTACCTTATGTGATTCAAGTTAGATAAATGGAATGCTTAATTGGAATGACTAGTGAACACAATACATTGGCGTTTCATTCAAAACTAGACACCTAGCTGCATAACTGTAAACTCAACAATCAGGCCTAAACACAGGGCAACAGGTGAGCCCTAGTCAGCAACAGAAATAGAAAGCAATGTAGCACTGAGAGGAAGAGGAGGAAGAAGAGTGGTGGTGAGAGGGGAATTATGTAATGCTCTGAATTTCCAGAGCAAAATGCATTTGGAAATGGATAGATGTATTCGGTGTTTAGGCAGTATATTCATGTACTCTAAATTATCCTCTAATCCTACGCCAAAAAAGCAAGCATACTGTCACGGTCTGTAAGGCCAGGGTTGTAAAATGTAGAATACAAATGCAGACACCAAGATGGGAAATGGATATAAGGTCAGAATGTATAGGGTAGGCAGCAGCAGCAAGACGGTATGTAAATCTCGGTAGTCAGGTTCAATACAGAGGCAAGACAAAAATACAAATAATCCAAAATTCAAAAGTAATTTCTGACGAACAGACTACGGTGGCCGACAGGTGCAAACAACATGCAACTTATGACAACAGATGCAAATCAACAAAACACGTGCAAATAGATAAAACACAACCAACTTAAGAAAACATCTTCATCTTCATTTGACAACACGTGCACATCATTTAGAAAACACGCTGCAAATTCAGACAACATTTACATTTCAAAAACGTGCTACGAAATTCACAACACACCGGAAGTGTTACCGGGGGACACTTAAAAGTGATGAACCCCTCTGAAAGTTGGCGAACGGGTGTGACAACAACAGCTCCTGTTTAAAGAAATCTGGCTTGAAATGTAAGTATTTGGGTTTATCTTAACATTTTAATGGCACTTAAAAAGTGATAAACACCTCGTATGTAGTTCGCCACCTATTCAGAGGTGTTCATCACTTTTAAGTGCCCCCCCGGAAACACTTCCGTTGTGTTGTGTTTTTTGTAGCACATTTCTGAATTGCGTGTTGTGAATTGGCAGCTCGTTTCTGAAATGTATTCTGAATTTGCAGCGCGTTTTCTAAATGATGTGCACGTGTTGTCAAATGAAGATGAAAATGTTTTCTTAAGTTGTTTGTGTTTTGTCTATTTGCACGTGTTTTGTTGATTTGCATCTGTTGTCATAAATTGCATGTCGTTTGCACCATAACCGAAAGTCATAAATGCAACTACAGAATGTAATTCCAGGGAATTACGAGTGCATGAAAATGACGCTAGGACAAACATGGTGGTTGCATAGCTTAATAAAAGTGGATAGTTTAAAAGTACAAAGTTAAAAGTTGAATGTAGATAGTTTAAAAGTTGTTAATAGACAGATTGTTTAATAGACAGATAGTTTAATGGATGTTGAAAGTTTAAAAGTTAAATGTAGATAGTTTAAAAGTTGTTGATAGTTTAATGCGTGTTGATAGACAAATGGTCAGTGAAATGAATGTAGGCTACTGGGTAGGCTATTTGACTGAGTATAGTTTATAGCCTACTATATATTTGCATTTGTAGCCTACTTGCACCCTTTTGCAATACAAATTAAAAAAAAATGCGGTCAGTATAGGTTATTCAATAATTTACACAGTTGACCCAAAGTGCTTTACAGATGGTACAAAATAAAATAATAATAGGCCTATAATAATAACTAGAAATGCAATTCCAAGGAATTACCAGTGCATGAAAATGCTAAAGTTGTGATGTAAAATATCATGTATAGTTAAAACAGATAATACAGAGATGGTTACTACGGTGATGCTAGGATAGACATGGTGGTTGCATAGCTTAATAAAAGTTGATAGTTTAAAAGTAGACTGTTTAAAAGCTGAATGTAGATAGTTTAAAAGTTGTTGATAGACAGTAGATAGTTTAAAAGTTGTTGACAGACTGGAAGTTGAATGAATGTTGATATTCAAATAGTTTAATGGCTGTGTATTAACGTTTTTCATGTGACGTATTCTAGGTTCTATAGCTTTGTTTACATCCAGCTGGTAGGCAAGGGACAAGTTGAACCCATTGAACATCGTTGTCTGCAGCTGCCTCTCAGTAGGCTACATCTCTGTATTTCAGCAATGTCAATATTTCAGGCATCAATAAAGGTGATGATGAAACGTTATCCCATTGTTCAATATTTGATAGCCTGTCACAGGAACGTTGTTTAAGCTAAAAGTCTCCCCTGATTTGGTGCATTGATCTGTATCGAGAACCTGCATGTAGCCTAATGGTAGCCTAACTTTTTTTCTCTGTTCAAAACTTCGGTTTACGAAGACGATAGCCTTTCTTAGAAGCTGTGAAATTTGACCAGAAAGGAACATGTCTTCCTTCTGAAAGCTGACACAAAATCAAATATTTGATCATTTAACTTCAACTGAACAGCGACAGGTTTTGGTAGGCAGTAGACTCAGCAGACTTTAAAACGGTAGCCTAGAAGCTACCGTTATAGCCAGCCAGATCAGTCAGCATCATAACATTAATGGCGTTAATCATGAATCCTGTTACATATTATATCATATAACAGCGATGGCTTATTCCAAGACGATCTGCATGGATATATAACCACCCAGAAAAACTCAGAATGAAGAGTGATAAAGTTCATTAATTGTGTGAAACTTTTTATTAGTTATCCATTGCAGCATCGCCTATATTAGGCTGTTATGCTAGCTCAGCCTTTAAATATGTTGTTATTTTGGTCATGTGGACTTGATTAAACGGGTAAAGATAATTCATAAACTGCTTATTTCTTACATAACTGAAGCAGGAGCCTAGGTTCAACAGTGGTGTTTGAGGTTGCTGTGTTAAGTTGTTGTGTGTGATCGCTAAACAATTAGGATCAAATCAGTTTATTTTGACATCCAATAAACTGTTAGCCTAAGTGACCTGTAACGTTAGCCTATAGCACAAAATCCTATTCTGTTTTCATTTATTAGCATTTGTTGTGATTATATAATCAAATGACACACATGATAACTTGAAATAGAAGGACAGAAGATAGGTGATTGATGTCCACAAGCACGAATTTCACGAGACAAATTAGAACAAACTGTTCCGGTAAAAATAATCTTGCCATGTTTAAAATGCTGCACTTTTCCCCTTCATAGCCCATCTCTGGCAATTCATTTTTGGATGACTGTAGATAGTTGTATTTTAGCCTACGTCTTTGTAGACAGTAGGCTACACCATTAGGCTATCTTGAGAATAAAAGACTTCACAGCTGCTAACGATCATCCTCCACAACCCACGAGGATAGGTAGGCTAAACGGTCGTTAAATCAGCTTTTTTGCTTCTTATTGTAAAACCAACTGTTAGGGCCTACAGTGGTCGGCATCCCGGTCAATATTTGATATTCAATTTTGAAGCTATTTGTAACTATGTGTAGCCTATGCAACCCGACTGTTGTAGGCTACCACTCTAGTTGTAAACAAACGGTCACATGACATTGAAGACCTACGTTACAAAGTTTGAACGAAGTTTCTAAGTTAAACTGTTCAAGAGAAATTGCGTACGGAAAAAGTGGTAAGCGGAAGAAGTTGTTGAAGTTGCCTAGGAAGAACAGTACAGTGCATTTTCATGCACTGTAATAATAGTAATAATAATAATAATAATAATAATAATAATCATCATCATAATCATAATAATTAAATAATAGCAATAGGCTAACCAGCTTAGGCCTATTATCAGTGTCGTAATACAGTGGGTAGTGCTTCGACTTGGCCAGCTTCCCTCGTGGTCCTTGGCTGGGGATCCGCAGCGACATCACGCAACTTTAATTTGTATTTTTTTCCAGTGGCGCTGCAACGGCGCTGCAACAACCGGCAGAGGTCTCAAGTGAGCAGGGTTTCTCGTAAAAAGAAATGGAGCTGGAAAACCCTACACAGACTTCACTACAGACTTTAGCAGACTGGTTTAGAAATAATTTAATAGCCAGAAATATGCCTGCCCTGCCCTAATAAAGAAATATTTGGTTAACAGCGAGGTTTTCTCCGAGTGCAACGATGATAGACAGACATCATTTGGACAAAATATAGTGCATATTAACCTCCGTTGCTCAATAAATGCCTTCCTGTTACATCCTGTTATCCGGAGTTACAGGCGATAAACGATTTTTTGATGGTCACAAGTTTACTTTATTAGCGTTTTATTTTTTTGATTATTAAAGAGTGTTTTTCATTTAAAGGCTTGACTTTGTGCTTATTCAGAAGAGCATTTAGTGCTCTCCCCAATCCCAGACGTTCACATTGCATGTTTGTTTGTAATGGATGCAACCGTGAGATCACGCTTGTCATAGGCCCCGATACCGTGGTGCTCCGTCTCTCTCGACCCACTGAAAACATCGAGCACCCACGTGTGCCAGCTTACAGTCCCGGCTAAATTTACATTAATTTAAATTCAAACATCGCAGTTTATGTTAAATTCAGCATCTCTCATAACTCATTGAATGCCAAGCTGTTTTCGGGAGCTTTGTCCTAGAGTGCCAGCAATCTAGACCATTGTTAGTCTTGGTGGGTGCAAACCGTGTATTTCTACACGCCTCTGTTCCTGAGAAATCCCAAGTTAAACAGTGGCTAGTTTTCATCAAAATCGCTGTTTTTTTCAAGAAATATCTAAGTCTAAGTCTAAGTCTGCTTTATTGTCAATTTCTTCACATGTCAAGACATACAAAGAGATCGAAATTACGTTTCCTACTATCCCACGGTGGAGACAAGACATATTTTACCAATAAGGTCCACAGACAAACATAACATTCAAGCAAAATTTGGAGTTAAGAAGGCATTGTGCAAAAATTTGAGTTGAAATTGTGCAATGTGCATACAGTAGACAGTCAATATAATAGTGCAAAAGTCAGGCCAATAAATGGCTGAGGTAGTTCTGTTTGACCTAAGTATGCAAGTGGCATAGTGGTGCAAGTTATGTAAGAGCAGCAGAAGTGTGTTCGGAAGTGTTTTCAGGACAACAACAACAAGTTGCAAAGTGTGCAAGTGTACAAGTGGAGTAGTGCAAGTGGAGTAGTGCAAGGCAGCCATTGTGGGTCCAAAGTCCAGGATGTTATGTAGCTGAGGGTGGAGGGGGAGAGAGTTCAGCATCCTAACAGCCTGGTGTATGAAGCTGTTGGTGAGTCTGGTGGTGTGGGAGCGCAGGCTTCTGTCTACAGGCCCAGAGGGCAGTTGATCAAACAAATTGTGAGCGGGGTGACTTGCATCACTCACAATTGTGGTCGCCTTGCGGGTGAGGTGGGAGGTGTAAATGTCCTTCAGGGAGGGGAGTGAAGCACCAATAATCCTTCCAGCTGTGTTCACTATGCGCTGCAGGGCTTTCCTGTTGTATTCAGTGCAGCTTCCGCTCCACACAGCGATACAGCTGGAGAGAATGCTCTCAATGGTGCCTCGGTAGAATGTGGTCATGATGGCTGGTGGAGCACTTGCTCGCCTGAGTTTCCGCGGGAAGTACAGGCGGCTGAGCTTTCTTAGCCAGTGATGCAGTGTTGGTGGTCCAGGAGAGGTCTTCACTGATGTGCACCCCAGGAATTTGGTGCTGCTCACTCTCTCCACCACAGCACCGTCGATGGTCAGTGGCAGGTGTTGGGTGTGACCTCTCCGGAAGTCAACAACAATCTCCTTGGTCTTGCTGACGTTCAGCAGGAGGTTGTTGTCCCTGCACCACATGGTCAGAAGGTCGACCTCCAACCTGTATTGAGTCTCGTCGCCCTTGGGTGATGAGACCCACCAGAGTTGTGTCGTCCAGCAAATTTCACTATGTGGTTGTTGCTGTAGGTTGCAGTGCAGTCATCGTCAGCAGGGTGAAGAAACAGCAGACTGAGCACGCGGCCTTGAGGGGCCCCCGTGCTCAGTGTGATGCTGCTTGAGATATTGTTGCCAACACATACTACTTGAGGCCTCTGACAGAGGAAGTCCAGTAGCCAGTTGCAGAGGCAGGTACTGAGTCCCAGTTTGTCAAGTTTGCAGAGGAGTTGTCTTTTGTGTGGGTCACATCATCAATGCACTTGGTGATGTAAGAGGTTACAGTGTCTGTATACTCCTCTATGTCTGTCTGGTTGTTGTAAGTGGCTGCCTGCTTAAACATTTCCCAGTCTCTTGTGTCAAAGCAGTCTTGAAGAGCATCAGAGGCTCCCTCAGGCCACACTTTTACCTGCTTGCGAACCGGTTTGTTTGCTTTCACTCTTTGTCTGTATGCGGGCATTAGCATAACAGTGATATGGATATGAACATGAAGTGTTGCCTGTTACTTACTTGTGTAAACTTTCCGGGAAGTGATCAGCGAGACTTGGCGAGACTGCCACCTAGTGATGGACCCGCGAAAATGGCCTGGTTTTGAGCTGGCGATGCATCGTCACTGATTGACCAAAAGACAACGAGTTATGATAAAATGTCCAGATAAAATGTCCAGATTGTGCGTTTTCATGAGTTTTAGATCGTCATATATTTCATTTCCATTCATCACAGAGTTCCCAGAAACACATATAAGGTGTGTTAGAGTATCCAGTTTCATAATTTAAAAAAAAAAAGCTAAAAACGTAATATTACGTTTTTGGCACTCAATGAGATAATGTGATTGGATATGTTGCTGTCAATTCCCTACTCCATATACTAACCACCAATGAGAGCTGCGTCTCGTAAAAATTCCTGACACTTCCCACCTGAAGAATTAATGCAAGGCTTTGTGGGTCTTCAGCCCCTAATGTTTAAAATGTATATAGCCCTGAATATCATTTTAAAAGTAGTCTGACAAAGCTTATCGTTTTGTGACACAGCTAAACACTGGTACCTCATAGAACGTCTATAACATAGCCTAAGTGGTGCGCAACTCACAAAAAGTAAAGCAGATAGAAAGAACTCAGGCAAATCTAGCCTACAACCGCATGAACAGCTTCATGCTTGGGGGGGGGAGAAGCCAGGACTGGGTGCTATGATTGTTGGCTTCTGATGGTATCTTGCTAATTCACTGAACTGCATTAGGTGACACAAATGGTATTGCCTTTATCTTATAACTCCTTGTCTAAGCGACTACCAGGCCTATGGTTAAGTCAGATGTTCCCTGACAAAGACATTCGAAAATTAAGAATGTTTATTGACTTGAAAAATATACTAATTTTTGCAAACTCCCTTCATTCAACCCATGAAGACATTGCGGTCTGGTGCGCTATGTAGATCGTTTCTCGTACCATTTAATTTCTCAGAATTTAGGTCTACTAGGCCTACAATAACGTCATCACCAAATACATCTTTTATTTTTAGTTGATCAACCACAAAGAGTAGCATAGGCCTACTGTGCACAGTGCACTGGCGACTGTAGCAGCCCAAGGTAACCAGTTGTTGTGAGGCAACCCCTTGTTTCAGATAGCCTGGACAACATGTTACCTGGGTGTTGCCTACGTTATTAATTAATGGTAGCCTACAATAGTTAATTGATTCGCGTAACATATTAGTTGGCTCAAAGAGTAAGGGAATCAGGATGGAGAGTCACGCGTGTGTTGCTTTTGCGAATCCAGTTTAATGCTAGTTTTCAAAACATATACTTTTTTACATGTCTTTTGTCCGAGTGGCTGTAATGTAGCCGAGCGCTCATGGCGTATGAAAAGCGACTTCAAACCGCCTAAAACAACTTACAAGGATACAAGGAAGTTTATTGTCACATGCATATAGTTACTGGAAGTAAGAAATGCAGTGAAATTATGTCTGGTGTCAGCCTATTTGTGCATTAATGGGGGTGCAGTAGAAGAGGGGTTTAGTAGATTAAGTGGCAAGGGCTGCATAAGAAAGGTGGGGGAGGATTGGGATTGGGTGGGGGGGCTAAAGGCTAGATGGAGGAGAAATCAAAAATAATAAATAAAAAGTTCTATGGAGATGTGCAAAAGTTGGAGAAAGTCAGATATTAGTGTGTGTGTGTTTTGATGTGTGATGAAATAAGAAAATAAATAAAAGGTCTGTAGCATAGGGTGAGGGATGTAAAAGTGCTAAAAGTCTTGTAGGTGTGTGTGTGTGTGGGGGGGGGGGGGGGGGGGTCATGAGTGCTGAGGAGTGAATGAGTGCAAAGTCAGTATAGTGTGAGTTCAGAGTTGGTAAATGTTTGAGAGTGCTGAGGAGTGAATGTGTGCAAAGTCAGTATAGTGTGAGTTCAGAGTTCGGATGGCCTGGGGATAAAAAGTTCTCCTGAGTCTCTCAGTTCTGGCTTTGTGACTACATAGGCGTCTTCTTGATTTCAGCGGTAGGAATAATCCATTGTTAGGATGAGAAGAGTCCTTCAGAATCTTTTGGGCTCTTAGGAGTACTCTTCTGGAATAGATATCTTGTAGAGCAGGGAGTTGAGTTCTTATAGTACGTTATAGTCAATAAACAGCATTCTCACATACTTCCCCTTTCCTCCCTTAGGGTGTTGTGCAGGAGGTTGGAGATGGCATCATCTCTTGACCTGTTGGTTCTATAGGCAAACTGGAGGGGGTCGAAGGAGCTTGGTTAAGATGAGCAAATTAAATTCTTCACAAGCTTTTCAAAGCCTTTCATCACTGTTGATGTCAGGGCCACTGGGAGGTAGTCATTTAGGCATAATGGGCTTTTGTTTTTTGGCACAGGTACAATAGTCGACTTCTTAATGCATGTTGGAACGGTAGCTTGAGCCAATGACGTGTTGAAAATGTGTGTAAACACAGGGGCTAGCTGGTTAGCGCAGGATTTCAGTACCCTCCCAGAAATGCCATCTGGTCCTGCAGCCTTCCTGCACTTTGCCTTCTTAAACACGTTTCTCACATCATCGACCCATGGTTTCTGGTTCGGAAAGATCTTAATCTCCACAGTTGGAATGATGTTGTCAGTAAGCAGATTGATGTAGCTCAATGTTATTTCCGTAAAGTCGTTGACGTCAGATGACGACGAGCAAAACATTTCCCAGTCCACATTGCTATGGGCATCCTGCAGCAGGGCTTCGGATTGGTCAGTCCAGCACTTTACCTCCTTCGTCATAGGGGGCTCCCTCTGACTTCTCTGTTTATACTGGGGGAGGAGAAAACAGCGGCATGGTCCAACTTGCCAAAAGCCGGTAAAGATGTTGCTTTGTAGCCCTCCTTGACCTGCGTGTAACAGTGGTAAAGTGTGTTCTCTTCTCTCGTTGGGATGTTTAATTGTTGAATAAACTCAGGCATGGTCCGATTGAGGTGTACCTTGTTGAAATCGCCAGCCATAATGATGGCAGCCTCCGGGTTCTGATGTTGTTGCTTGTTAATCACTTCCTGCAGCTCGGATGCAGCGATGTCTGTGCTGACTTGCGGTGGGATGTAGACTTTTGTGAGCATTACAGATGTATATGAATATAAGCTATATGGAGTATTTTCTGTTATGCCCTAGCCCTTTATAATGTGTGTACATTTTGCGCATGCACTTCTGCTGTAGCATTTATTTCAGTTTATATCAGCTGTATTTCTGAAGGATGCACATCTGCTGCACATCTTTTGAAATAATCAAATAGACCAATGTCTTAAAGTTAAAGGACAAGTTCGGTATTTTACACTTAAAGCCCTGTTTTCAGATAGTTTATGATTAAATAGAACGTTTAAGATTGAAATTTGGACACATGTTGCTGTCCTGAGAATTTTCGGTTTCTGTGGTAGCGCCCCTCCACAACGCGGCATAGGTGCAGTGGAACAATCCTTCCTAAAACGCATTAAACTTTAGTTTACAAAGACGTGAAACTCACCGAGTGGTCATGGGTGTTCACTGATATGCTCACACAAAAATTGCTGCAAAAGATTCTTTCCAACAGGTTTTATCGTAGTTTTTGTCCAACTCCATTGACTTGTATTGGATGTGCTGTGAGGTACGGTATTACTCCGCTGCCGGAAACGGATATGGGGTTGTTTGTATTATTTCTGTAGTCTTATGCAGTCGCGGTATCGTAGGCTACTGCACTATCCAAATTATTGTCACGTCCAACCATGGCTAATGCTAAAATGTCTTGGAACTTGCCGCGATGTGAATGATAGCCCTCGTTGAATCATTACGTTTTCATCATGAAAGTTCCACAGCCAAAAAAATGGTAAACGTACAAAATCATGTAGCCAAATTATTCATGTAGGCTAGGGTTAGTGTTAGGCTTATGATGTGAACATGACAGGTTATGGACATAACAAATAAGTTCATTTTCCGCCTGTTACAAACGTTACGTTACAAAATGTCAACCTTATCCCAAGTTCTTCCAACTCTGTCGTCCCAGGAGGTAATGTGGGAACCGCTGTATTTCTCAGGCGAAAAGAGCTTTTTTTAGCGATTTCTTTCGACCTCCAGCGAAGTTCAGTAAAATGCAGACTGCAGAGACACGGTGATCAGCTTTCTGCAGATTCTCAACAGGTGTGCTCACATCCAACCCCAGAAATTCCAGTCACAACTTTAGGCTTTCTGGATCGTTGAAAGGAAGTCTGTGACAACTTTTTTTGCTACGAATTTTCCCGCAATTCGGAACTGCACAAAATCGCCTCATTTTTAGCTGTCTGTTGCAAAATACTTCAAGACAGCGATCTTCTGCTTCTTCTGTGTATTCAATGAAATGCCAGTGGTTTGCTTGTAATTGGCAAGACGTGTAAGGTGCATTATCGCCACCAACTGGGCTGGAGTGTCTATTATTCAAGCTCTCAATGGAAGAATGTACGGGTGTGAGGCGTTTGGAAAACTAGCTCCACAGTTTTACAACCATGGTAAAACACCTGTTGGAAAGCATCTTTTGCAGCGATTTTTGTGTGAGCATATCAGCGAACACCCCTGACCACTCGGTGAGTTTCACGTCTTTGTAAACGAAAGTTTAATGCGTTTTAGGAAGGATTGTTCCAGTGCACCTATGCAGCGTTGTGGAGGAGGTGCCAAACTATGGCATCAAAATATGTATTTATTTATTTATTCATTTTAAATATCTGATTGGCAAAAAAAACATAAATACATAGATTGAACTTTTTTTTATCTAATTGAAATCATACACACACTTATTCTGAAATAAATACCATTAAAATGGTCACTCCCTCAGGAAATACACAAGGCCTTGGTTCTTAGTTACTGATGGTTTCTTTCTTTATTATCCACCGTCGAACTGTTAGATTACAGTAATACAAAAACAATACATTCACTCAGTTAAAACACAGTATAAACATAATCAATCACATACATACATACAATAAAGTGCAACATACCTCGCTGGCTGCACACAACCATGAGGGAATGAAAGCCCCAGAGTGTCCATGTATCACATAACCCTTAACATCCTCTTAATTACGTGGTATGGCGTGGACCACGAGTCAGCATCTTACATGCCTTTTGTTTGGCCTTGCAGGTGAGCTGTGCCACACATACAAATGTCCGTGTGCAACATGACGTCATTAATTAACATTAACATGTAACAAATCAAAAGAAATAAACCAAAATGACATGCACAATAACACTACAAATCATAACACAATAAAACAAATCTCATAAATGACAAAAACGTTGGCAGTTACAGAAATGTTTACTACAACTACTGTATCATAGTCAGAGAGATATCCCTCCTCAAAGTTATGTTGACATGACTTTCTACAAGATGCAGAAAAACTAATTCATGCCTTTATCACTAGCAGGTTAGACTACTGCAATGCACTTTTCACTGGTCTTCCCAAAAAACATCTAAAGAAATTGGCACTCATACAGAACACTGCACTGGCTCCCTGTTTCCTATAGAATTGATTTTAAGGTGTTAATTACTTACAAAGCTCTAAATGGCATAGCACCTTTATATATCTCTGAGCTTTTAATATCTTATCAACCACAAAGGAAACTTTGTGGTTGATAAGATATTATCCTATCATCCAATTCTAATCTTTTAATCGTACCCAAAGTGCTCCACAAGCAAAGTGGAGAAGCTGCTTTTATCCATTATGCCCCAAAACTATGGAACACCCTGCCTCTGTACATCAAGCAGGCGAGTTCAGTAAATATTTTTTAAAAAGATCTGAAAATATACCTGTATAGGAAAGCTTTTAGTTAACTCATCTTTTCCTGTAGACTACTTTTTCGGATTATTCTACATCTGCTGCCATTGGAGGGCGCAGTTAGCCAGAAGCAGATGGGCACCCCTTATTAAGTCAGGTTCTGCTCAAGGTTTCTTCCTGGAATATGGGAGTTTTTCCTTGCCACAGTTGCCATATGGCATGCTTGTGGGGGGTAAAGAGTTAAGGCTGCCAGTCTTATGACATGCTATTTTCTATATTTTTGATATGTTGCTGATTGGATCATAAACGGCCACAGCAATGAAGAAAAGTGATTGATAATGACTGACTTATTATCGTGTTACATGCTTCAAATGTAAAGAACTTTGAGCTGCATTCTGTGTATGAAAGGTGCTATACAAATAAAGCTTATTATTATATTATTATTATAATGCAGGTCAAAGGGTGGATTACGGCCTAGACTCTATGGATAGATGGCGCTGTTGCTGATCTGGTTAATGTACCCATCCCTGGATACTTCCATTCAAACATCCTATGGTCATTTCAGTTGGTTTGATGGTCAAAAACGAATGATAAAACAATGTTATACGAGTTTTTCCCCGCTAACATCTTTGACACATTCCAGTAGAGGTAAAAATGTACATGCGTGATTCCTGAACCGTCCCCTTTAGACTGACACCAGCAGCATTGACACGGGACAACAAGTGTAAGTCAGTTAAAGTTAGTCATTTCCCAAGGGTGCATCAGCAGCATGGGCCCGTGCTGCTGGAATTGTAAGCAGGGTTCTAAATTAACACCCGCCAACCAGCCAAATGCGGGTTAAAATTAATTTTGCCAGGTGTTAATAAAAACTTACTAGCCAGTTTGGCCGGTGATATATCCCCCTGGCAGTACTTCCTACATTTTCCATGACCACTGTGCCGTAATGCTATGTGATGACATCGCCCATAGTCTCATTGGCTGCGCGCAATTTGCGGTGAAACCAGCGCGAGAGACCATGGAAACGAACGGAGCATCTACCAGAAAACACAAGGAATTAGAAGAACGAACGGAGCCAGAGCAGGAAGCATAGACTGAAAGAGGAGGGAGTTAGCCAGTAAAATAAAGTAAAAAGTACATAACACATGTACATAACACAAATTCACAACACACACACACACAACACGTTATGAAATATTAACGCAAAACGCATTGTGTTTACCTATTTCCTTTGTGGGGGGCTGATGTCATGTAACAGAGGCCGCAAAACCTGAAGCAACAAGATTGTTTATTTTATTGTCTATGGAGTTAGCTAAAGATGGAACGTGAGGAGCTTGTAGGCGAAAATTTTCAGTTTTAAAAAGTTGCCTGATTAGTGATCACCACCAAGCGCATCATGCACTGTGCATAGTAGTCCAGGGAAAGTAGCGTTTTACGACCGACTAACTGTAAAATATTTTTTCCAGCATAAATCATTTATATGAGGTTTCCAGAACAACATACTAAAAGTCCTAAGAAATCCTAGTTGAGGAAATATGTTAAATTCTCATCAATCCGAGATGTGTGCCAATAAGGCCAGGCAACAATGCACCTCAATGGGGCTATTTTTTTAACTCCTATCAAAATGAAACTTTACACAATGAACATATCCATGAAAAGTAAATGCATAGAAAACTGATAAAGAAATAGATAGATAGATACTTTATTGATCCCCAAGGGGAAATTCAAGGTCTCAGTAGCATACAGACATCACACACACATTCACTAACAGCAGAAAAAAGTAATTAAAAGTATATAATATAAAAAACACAACTAAGCAATAAGGACAGCAGAAGATAAAGAATATACTAAAAATACAAATTGTACTAAATAACACTTAATCTAAATCAATTCTAACAGTATCCACATAGTGGCTGATTAATCAAGAGGCGCTTCCAATGACTGAGGCAGGGACCTAGCCTGTGATTTTCTGTGCATAGTAAGGTAAGGTAGCCTGGCGGGGCCATCCTATATCATTGAGATGTATAGTCTGGCATCGAACCATTCACCTCGCTTAATCCAAGGGGCGGGCAGAGAATTGTCTTTCAAACTGCCTAGGCATGCAATAGGCCAGCGCTATGACCATATCCGTATCCGGTCGGCAAAACGGCAAATACATCCTTCTTCGAAAGTAATGACTTAAGTGCATTGTGTTGCTCAACTTTCAAAGAAAAGCACAAGTCCAACTCCTCCAAAGTTGACGCCAACGCCGATTCAAACAACCGCTCTTCGTTCGCCATTGCCACCTTCCTTGTTGTTCACAGTCGCAGGACTGTCGTTATCCTGTTAAGCCCGCCTTAAGACTCTCTAACAAAATAGAGCGCTGTGATTGGAGAACATCCACGGTGCTAAGCCAATAGAAATCCCTATGGTTCGATACTAGACGTACAGGCTGAGCAAATTAATTTGCCGCCACTAGGGTGCGTCTAGATTTCTAGGCTAAAGGTAAGGTGCTCTGTGTGAGTGAGTGTCATGGTGATGGTGCAAATGAGTAAGTCCAACAGTGGAAGAATAAAGTCTAGAGACCAGCATAAAATAAATATGGACATATAAGAGAGTAGGCAAGGTAATATAAAAAAAACTATAGAAAAAACTATATCTATATATCTTAATATAACTATATTAAGAAAAGGTATTTAAGTGTGGCCACAATCCGGCTGTGGCATGGAGGTAGGGGTTATGCATATGTGCTAATATAGCACGCAAACAGTGAGGCAGTAATACAGTGGTAAAAAGTGGCTAGTGGACAGACAGTACTCAAACATGGAGAGGGTGGAGAGGCAGACAGACTATGCGGAGAAGTCTATCTCTCCTTTTCCCTTAAGTGAAGCATTGAACAGTGCAATGGCCCTGGGGACAAATGACTTCCTCAGTCTGTCTGTTGTGCAAGGCAGTTAGCGAAGTCTCCAGCTGATCAGGCTCTTCTGCTTTACAATAGTGCTGTGGAGTGGATGACACTCATTGTCCAAAATGTTGATCAGTTTGTTCAGGGTCCTTTTGTCAGATATTGAAGTGATGCACTCCAGTTCAGCTCCCACTACAGAGCCAGCTTTCCTTACCAGCCTGAGTTGAGGGTGATTGAGTTTGCACCATTGCACAAAGTCCTCCACCAGGCTCCTGTACTCCTCCTCCTGCTCGTCCCTGATAAACCCCACAATTGCAGTATCGTCAGAAAACTTCGGCATGTGGCATGACTCGGTGTTGTAGCAGAAGTCAGATGTGTACAGGGTGAACAGGACTAGAGAGAGCACAGTTCCCTGTGGCGCTCCGGTGCTGCTGATCACAGTGTCAGAGAGACAGTTCTTCAGTCTGACGAACTGTGGTCGCTCGGTCAGGTAATCTGTAATCCAGGTTACCAGTTGAGCGTCCACACCCATCTGCAAGAGTTTGTCTCCCAGTCTGAGGGGTTGGATGGTGTTAAAAGCACTTGAGAAAGCAAAGAACATGATTCTCACAGCACTTTTCCCCTTGTCTAGGTGAGAATGTGTCCTGTGTAGAAGATAAGTGATGGCATCGTCCACGCCCACTTTCTCCTGGTATGCAAACTGTAACGGGTCTAGTGCATGGCGTACCTGGGGTCTGAGCATACCTGGGGTCGCTCCATTGTCTTCATCACATGTGATGTTAGAGCCACAGGCCTGTAGTCATTAAGCTCACTAAGGTGTGGCTTCTAATTGGTATTGTCCAGGGCTGTAGTCAAGACCGTCTTTGTCGAGTCCAAGACAAGTCCAAGACCAGGACTAGTTGAGACCGAGTCAAAAGAGGTTCGAGTCCAAGGCAATACAGAGTCCAAAGTTTTTCAAGTCCAATCACTACTGTCATGTTGGATACAGCTGTCAGCCTGTCATGTTGGATACAGCTGGTGTAAGAGGGTCATGCTGGTGACCAGCTTGCCAAGATTGACATTGTTGGTGTAAGATGGTCGTGCTGGTTTGCTAGAATGACCAACATACTAAAATGACGAGCTTGAGGTGGTGCGACAAGCAATACCAGTTGGATCACCATTGTAAACTGGGTAAACGAGCTGAAGGTATGTTTTCACAAGAGATTTGCTGGTCTAGCTGGTCAACCATCAAAGGGTGGTCAAACAAGCTGGTCAACCAGCAAACCATCTTTAGCTGGTCAGGCTGTTTTTTTCCCAACAGGGCTGTAATGTCAACGCACAGCCATTATTGCATTTATTTTGTCTGATCATGGTATACCCTTCTGTGTAGCATTAATGGTGTGTCATCACATAGCCTAACAAAAAATTGACTTAATGAAATGTCCCTTTTGCTCTGAGGTTTGTTTATAAAGAGTCAAGACATACTTGATTCATAATTTAAAGGATAATTCCGGCACAAAATGAACCTAGGGGTAAATAACACATGTGTACCGAGTTCGACCGTTCGCTGGGATTTGGCACCACAATTTACCAAGAGAAGCTTTACTGCAAACTGCTTTTCACTCTTGATTACAATGTCAAAATGCAGCAACAGCATCTTACATAACGATGATACTTTTTGGGTCCTCTCAGTCTCCATTAGCCTTTGCACCAGATCTAACTTGAACGTTATGCTACTCGTTTTAATTGGGAACGAGAGGGAGAGAGGGTGGAAGTTTCCAGCTGGCTTGTCATTGTTGGTAATTGATTTCACCTTTTTAATATAAGAAACTTTTAAAAGGAAATCATGAGAACAACGAAAACAACGCGAGGAGATTGCGGAGTTATCTGGTTCACACTACTGACTATTTATAAAATGTGAGGGCACTTTGACATAGGCTGCAGGCACTGTGATTTAGACTGTGATAGAATATGAAGAGTGGTCTTTGCCTTTCTGTAATGGAATTGAATTGGTGAGTCTTGAAGTCTTAATCCGTTTCCCTTAAACTAAGCATTTACATGAATGCCAATTGCCAATTGAAACACTTTCCACTCAGATAGCTAGGTGGCTATCGGTTCATAATTCACTTTTAATTGCAAACAGAAAATATCAAGCTAGCATCATTACATGCTTCTATTTCCACAGGAATGAAGGTTGTTTATAACAACTTAATATACTTATCATTGTTAATAAATGTGGCACAAACAATGTTAGAGTTTGTAGACAACTAGCCATAGGCTATATTTGAATGGAGCTGGCAAAATATTATGAATAGGCCTACCGTGTAGACAATGCTCTTGAAGTGACAGTGCACCATCAGCATCAAATTGGTAGTATTTCTTAAGAAGTGTATAAAATAAAAACAAAATTACTTTGTCATTATTACCATTTGAATTGTATGTATATATATATATATATATATATTTATATATATATATATTGGGGGTCCCGCATTGGAACTGAAGTGTCCCTCATTTGGGGTCGAGGAAGTTGGCAACCCTAACCAGATGCACTTACAAAGTTCTCAATGCTTTGGTTTACATGTAGAGACCCTCATTATGCTACCGTGTAAGTGTGGTGCTATTTTGAGAAATAGCCATTTCTTTTTACTGTACGTGTGCCCCGAAGGTTAGCGTTAAACACTAATTAGCGGTTTGCAATAAAACTGGTCACATTCGACTAGCATGAAAATAAATCCCAGCGAACGGTTGAACTCGGTACACATGTGTTATTAACCCCTAGGTTCATTTTGCGCCGGAATTGTCCTTTAAAAACTCACTGTTGAGAAAGAAAGTTTCAATGTGTTGTGAAATTGTGGAAGACAGTGCTGTTATCATAACATTAATAAATCACTACATAAATCAGGAAGTCATCACAGATATAACAGCCCAGGATCTTACAAAAGGAAAACAATATATATTAAGGTTTTCACTTATTTTCAGTAAATGTTGCAGAATATTTAGCAAATATTGATTGGGCATATTGATGTTTTACCTGACATATTGTAGAATGACGGCTGGCAAATATGAGGTGCATTCAAATTTGGCAAACAGTGGCAAACCTTCATGGTGAACATGTTTTCTTTGAACAGTTAAATTTGAACGATTTGATGTTAACATTCCATTGTAAAAGCATGTTTACCTTCATCAAGCTCATGTCCAGGTTCACTATATGTTCGCGGAGAACTACCTCCACATGTTGTTTGCAAACATTCGCCTATGTTTGCAAATTTGAACGCACTCTATTTTATCTTATCCCTTAGGGATCAGAGTTGGGGGGCTGGTCTCTTGGACGCTGGAGTCATGATGGCTTTGACATTCATCACAATTTCCCAGATCTGAATTCCATCCTGTGGGAGGCTGAAATCCGGAACTTGGTCCCTCGTAAGGTTCTGAACCACCATGTGCCCATTCCTGAGTGGTACCAATCTAAAAATGGCACGGTTAGTCACGAGTGATACATCAGCACAATCTAATAAGCTATAAACCTGTCCCACTAGCAATCCTTTTAGTTTACCCTGAGTATTCCCTGCCTTTATGCCCTATTATATTCTACTGCTTACTGCTTACTTTACTATACTCTAAACTTTGAATTCAAATGGTTTCTTCACAGGTAATAAGTAGAAAATGCATCGTTTTGTCACGTAAGGACTTTAGATTATGCCCCCAGACCTAGCATTGTAGGTCAATGGGAGTACTGGCCATTATCTGCAGCTACTCCAGTTCGGTAGCACCTATTTTTGTCATTATTTTTCCTATCGACAATATTCGGTGATGTCTACACTGCAAAAAATAAAATCTAACCAAGCGTTATTAGTCTTATATTAAGATCAAAAAAATCTATTTGGTATTATTTCAAGTATGAAGAGACTTACCTTGTGATCTCTTGAAAGATAATTTTGACTTAATGTAAGAAGACTGACTTATTTTAAGGAATCTTATCAAGACAAATTTACTTAACGCACTGCACTGGCAGCCAGTACTGCTTGTTCTTAGGACAAATTTCCTTAATGCACTGGCAGACAAATTTGCTTGTTTTCAGGATGAAACCTCTTAAAAGTTAAACTCTTCTTAAATTAAGTCAAATGATTATACGAGAAAGTGCAAGGTAAGTCTCTTTATACTTACAACAATACCGACTAGATTTTTTGATCTTGATATAAAATTAATAACACTTGGTTAGATTTTATTAGATAAGTGTTTTTTTGCAGTATAGCGATCAAGATCCATGAAAAAATCGGGCAGATTTCTCCTTTAAGTAAAAATCTGAGAATGAAGAACACGCCAGGTTCATTAAAAAGTATTTTCTATGTATCACGAAAGGCTTCAGAGGGTGGGTTACAGTTAACACGATATATCCAAATAGGCCTACCCATGGTTACACTAGGCCGGCAACTGTGCTCTGTTCCCAGAGCATGCTTTCTCTGTCTATGATCTGCAGGCTTATAGGGCCTCCTTGACGAGGAGATTGCTAGCCCGCGGATAATGTGCTGCAATTGAATGGTAGCCTATGGAACCGCGGACCGAAAGAAAAAATAAACTAGCCTAAACATATTCCTGATTAGAAAATATGTCTTAATTTAGTGTTATCAAATAAAGAGACATGCAATTAGGGGGTAGTGGTGTCAGCGCTCATCCAATCTGCGCGTCTGCTGCGCAAGTAAAAGTGAACCACTGGAGATGGCGTGTGCAACAAACAACGTTATTTAAAACAATGAATGAAGTGGGTCTTGCTGTCCATGAAAACAGCATAGAGACTGGCTAGTCTAATCCAAAAATGAAAATAACAGGTCTTTGAATTGTTTTTCATAAGGGTTATAGGTTTTCAGAACAGACAAGTCACATACAATCCACTTGGCTTTTCATAATTAGAGCTGCAGCAGATGTCATGCAGCTCAGAATTGATCATTACAAACTGTGTTCATAGACATAAACTGTTTGCTTTTGTTTTACTAATGATTAAAAAATAATATAGAAAAAGTCAGTTTGGGTTTTCGAAACACATATTTGAATGGTAGGCTATGGATACATTACTTGGGCTTATTAAACCCTACAGCAAGTAGCCTGCCTTGGTAGGGACGTTTGAATCATGTAAATCTGACATCAAATCAACTGAAACACTTCAAAATAAATGTATAAATAAATCCCAGAGTTCGGTTTTGTTAAGGTTGCATTATTTACCTAATTTACATCTGCATTGGATGACTTCCTAACGTAACGATTTCCTAACGTTTCGGGCCTACCCACTCGCCCTTTTCCTCCTCTCTCAGGTTTAAGGATTTTAAGGCTATTCGGATAGGCTACTCATTGGTGCTATTTCACACGCATTATAGCGACCCCCACTCACCGGGGCTAGGTGGAAGGTGTTAATAGCCGATTGGCGTAGACTAGGGCTGTCAAAATTGCTCAAAAATGACGTTTGAATTTTCCCTCTAAAATAAACACATGTATTCAATATATTGAAATATCTAGGCTATATTATTTTAAGATATGTCAATGACGCCAAGCATCATGTCATCTGTTTTTAACTTTTTGGAAACTTTTGAATTACCTGAAAGAAGATAAATATTTTTCGTTAGTTTTGGAAGTTTATTTTTACGTAGCCTACAATGGATAGTTCCGACTTAAGTAGTATACTATAGACTATACTACTTAAACGGCACCGAAAATCAAAAATTTCAGTGGAAACTAGATGGCAGAAGTGTGTAGGCCAATCTGCCCAGCAGCTTTTTCTACTTTGTCATCTACAGAGTTTGACAGGTACGATCTTTCAAAACGCCATGTTATTTCCCATAGACAATCGACACCAGGAAGTTGGATGGATACGGAAGTTAGGAGGCGGGACTTATTCTGGAGAGGTCTATTCCCGCGTTACAATCATCAGCCAATGAAGGTGGTCACTTCAGTCAAGCTCGTGCCTGAGAAATGACGTCATCCATAGCAACGAAGACTCCCTCTTAGTTTAGGAGTTGTCATTTTTCCTTACTAAGAGTAGCTCTGAAAGGCTTTGTGAATAACTAAATAAGAGAAACTCCTAGCTAAAATATTTTATTGCTATTTAGGAGTACTCCTAGTGGTAAGATAAAAGGCTTTGTGAATATGGCCCCTGGTGTCTAACCCAATGCATAGCCCATTTACACAAAATAATGGTTGAATATTACTGATGATATTTCATTGTTATTTAAGAACATGCAGTGCGCGTAGGGCACCAAAAACATCTTGCTCGTAAAAAATCATCATACCGCATATTGTGGCGTGTCTGTTATTTAGCCTACTTACTGTAGGCTGCGCAAACCACAGGCCTTTATTTTGGGCAAGCCTGCATTCGAGGCAGGCCTTTATTTAATAAGGCTTCTGTTGAAGAATTTTATATAAAGCCTGCGCTAACAGTAATCCTCCTGCCCCCCCTACCACTGCTGTGTGAGCGCGTCCCTGGATAGTGTGGCATGTTCACGCGTTATGTCTCTTTGCAAACTTGACTAGGCCCAGGGCTCCAGAGTGCGACCAATTCCAAAAATAATTCAGTGGAAATGCATGGATTCCAGTTTCTTCCAGTAGCAGCAACTGGAATCCATGCATTTCCACTGAATTATTTTTGTAATTTGATCCCTTATCATACCTGTTCATTCTTACTCGTTGCTCGACTTATCGTGACTAAATTCAAGATGGCTGCAAACGCTAAACTTCATGAAGGTACTGTCTGTATAAATCGTCTTGTAAGTAAACTACCAGTGCTTTTTCAAAGTTCTCAATGTCTCGTTTTAAATGTCAGGGCCCTCAGAAGTCTACCAATGAAGTGTGGAGATACATTGAGCCTCGTAAATGGGTGTAAAACAGTGATTTATTTGCATGGCTAGCCCGATGCCGAAGCACCACTATTGAAAAAGCTGTTGGTAGCATCGGCTAACTAGCGCCAGATTTTGGAGTGCAGGGGACAAGCCGAGATGGGCTATGAGACATACGTTCACACTCGGTATCATGTTTCAATACACTTTAGGTCAATATCACACCGGAATTCTCCTTTAATTTACTGTTATTTTTTTTTTATTCATCTTGAGATGTTTTAAGTTTAAATTTCAGCTCAGTGAAGCACTTAAAGCACCAACACTTCATTAATTACTTTTCTTGTAGAATTGTAAATCATAAGTCATAGGACAACCTATATAGGACAGTAATTAAGGAAAAAAAGTGAACCTGCTGCGGTGTTAAATGCGATGTGGTTGAAAATTTGGGTGCACCTAACTTTTGTGCTGGTGCACCTAAGAAAAAAGTTACCAGTGCAACCAGTACAAAAAGTTAGTCTGGAGCCCTGAGGCCTATAGCGCAACCATTTACGTCTTCATAAAATAACAACTTGCCAGATATGCCTTCATAGCTTTGGACTTCATTCAGCATTTTGTTTTTCCACTGGAAATTACTCTTCTACATTTGCTGCCTGCTGCATCCTTTCTGTTTTTATTGTTTAGAAAACGTTTGAGGTCTTGAGTTAATGCATTAAACATTGTTTGCTGGTAACCCGCCACAAATAGCCTACAGATTCTTGCGTGTGTACATTCTCTATTCTCTCCAAAATGTGCCCGTTCTATAGGCTGGCCAAGTGCAAAATTCTACGGCATAAAGCAGATGTATTTGTTTATTGTACAGAAAAATAAAAATAACCTGTCAAGCAGTCAAATGACTACATTGCAGTCAATAAGTAGGACAAATTACGAAACCAAAACGTGGGTCATAGTTGTCTAAGTCTCTGCTGTGAGGCCAAACCCATGAACAAAGATGCATTGATATCTGCAATAGTTTTTTTTTGGCGAAACAAGCTCACAGCCGAACGAGTCATAGCACTGAAGGGAGAGGCAACTGGCATGTCCCCACGGGCCACGATATTTAATCCAGTGTTTTGTCAAGTTGCAAAATGCTATTCGTTTTAACGAATTTTTATGATAGTATGAAGTACTTTTTGTATAGGGTACTATCTTAATTGCTTTATACTCAATACTTGACCTCTGTCTATTGAAAGTGAGAATGTGGCATGTGATCTACTGTGTAGGCTTCATAAAATAAAATAAACAGATTGCTAATGGCCTACAAGCTGATCTGGGTTGCGTTTCCCGTACAACTACGGAGGTTAGCTTTTTACTAACAGGATGCATCGTTCAACTAACCAACATGTAAATTACGACTGTTTCCCAAAACTGTCGTACTTACATAGTTCTGTAAGTTTGGAACATGATAGTTTCCAAACTTCAGTAGTCTGGACTAAGGTGGTTAATGACGTTTAGTAGCACGTGAATGGGCACCTGCACATACTTCTGTGGCGCATTGCGTTAAGGCCGGCAGATGACAGCCGCCGTTGCACAGCAGTTACCAGTCCCCTGTCCAAGAGTTCGAAGCCCAAGAGTCCAAGAGTGACATTGTTGTTTACCTAAGTTTATCTTTTGTGCAGATCATATTATCAAAATCAGAATCAGCCTTCTTGGCTTGGTTTGCGTAAACTAACAAGGACCCCCCATGAAAACAAGGACCCCTCCATGAAAATCAAAGGCTACATATTCTCAGCTGACTCGTCAAAAAGTGCGCACCACCTTATTATTATCTGCAGGTGTGTGACTTTTACTTACGTGCACGTGGCTACAAATTGACTTTTAATGTATGTATTTTCTGCCCTGGGCATTTTAAAATATGGATGTATGGTGGTTAGAAGTGTAAATATCAATTAGAAACCTAAATATATTTATAATTATTAATTTGTAAACAAATAACTGGCGTCAGTGACGTCTTTGACATGAAGATCCCTGGAACTATGCTTCTACTAGCATTCTACCACAGGTCGAGAGGTGTAGTTGTAACCACACAACTTTACGATAGTGGTTGCAAACGTTCGTTGCTACTATGGTTTTGGGAAACACTAACGGCAGGCAGAGCGATGTACAGTGGCAGAGCGACGCACAGTGGCTGAAAGTGGTACTAAAGCTTCACGCAGCTTCACGCCTCGTAATGCGCGACTGAAGTGCCATTTGAAAGCGATGCCAACTGTATGACCAGTTTTATTGCAAACCGCTAAGCGTTTAATGCTAGCCTAATGCTTACCGTCGGGCTTATAGGCCTATCGCCTGGCTTGCTTTGGTCACATCCTTTTAAAACCGCATCTTTTTCTCTCTCTCAAGCATTTAATCTGCTGCCAGCTTGTGACTCCACATCACCCATAATGCTTGATTGCATTGTATTCTCCACATTGTAGCAAAATTTTGGTGTACCACATGGCATTTTCTTTCAGTGAATCTTTTGCTTTACAATTACCTTCCGGTCCTCCTCTTGGCTGCCTTCACTCCTTCGTCTTCATTAACATTAATCTTTTTGGCCTCAATAGTCCAGTTACATAGTCTCTGTTTTTGGTTTTGGATTTTGTGAAATACATTTCTAAATAAATGCGACTTATAGTCCGGTGCGACTTATATATGTTTTTTTCCTGTTCATGACACATTTTTGACTGATGCAGCTTATACTCCGGAGCGATTTATAGTCCGGAAAATACGGTACTTGAAGACAGAGTAATAGCCTACTTTATAGGCATTTTAAAAAAAATTAGCTTTGAACTGACTGTTGCATTTTGTGCCCACTCTGGTGTCTACAGGGCTCCTGTAACACAGTAGAGATCACTACTCCGTGTGTGCGAAGGTGTGTGTGCTGGTCTTAGGTCTGTGCTGTTCTCACAGAGCAAAAGAGGAAGTATCTTTCAGTGTATATGTCTGGTGCGAGGGCCCCTTTTCAACAGGTTTAGGATGTACGAGGGGGTTGACTGAGAGGTTCTGTCTATCTGAATCAAATTCCCTAATTTGGGGTTTGGGGCTGACAAACGTGGACTACTTCAGAGTCTCTCTTTGTCTCGGAGTCCCTATGCCCTTGGCTCGTACTTCATAATGTGTAACTCAATAAAATGGGGAAGAACTTCAGAGCTGTGTTAACAAAAAGTTGTTTAGTCATTCTTAAAAATGAGAGGTCAAAAATGACAGTGTCGTCATAAGAGTGACATGACACTGTCATGAACGTGTCATAAACAGGTCATAAACATTTATGACATAACGCTTCTGTTATTAAGTGACATTCGGTTTTTGTCCTAACAAGTTAGGGTTAGGTTTAGAGTTATGGTTAGGGTTGGGGTTAGGATTAGGGTTAGGTTTCCATGACACAGTGTCATGTGTTCTTGACAGTGTCATGTCACTCTTATGGCGATACTGTCAAGTAAAGTGTTACCAAAACTCCTTACTACGGACGTTTGTCTGCCCGTCTGGGGCTAAGAGGAAACTAACTACCCTATTCTTAGGGGAGTTTAGTCAAAATGAAAGCTCTTCTTGAAGACAGTTCTTATAACACATGAAATATAATTCATCACAATGGATCTATAACAATTTAGGTTCTATCCCTAAATACACTTGTATTTATCAGACAGATTTCCGTATCCTTGTTTGTGTGATGTGCATTTAGACCACAACGGGTCCTAGAACTTAGTTTCACAAACAATAAGTTTGCTAGCAAAGCATATTAGTTTTTTTGACTGCCCTGGAGCATAAGACTTTCTTTCCGCAATTCCTGGCTGAGTTCACTACTCCTGTGTATTTCAGTGCATTGCGCATGAATGTTTTTTGCCCATAAACGGTGTCTTAGAAAGTAGCCCTCAAACCTACTCACCTGGAGTGAGGTCACCTCTGTAGACCGGAGTCTCTGTTGCAAGGCGTTCGATAGTCTCGGCAACACAGGGGAGGCAGAAAAATGCTATTGTAAATTATGATACTTCCCACATTTTCACTTTTCTAGACACATCACAAAAGATGAGATGTCTCCTGTACTGCACACAGGAAATTCAGTCTGCTTTCCTCTTTTCAAGCACCTTGTGTCTTTGTTTCAATGTCTTTCTATACGGCTCTGGTTTGCTTGTGCTCTGAGTTCGTCCTTAAGGACGGTTGTTAAGGACCTGAAGCCGGTCTGTTACGTTCAGCACCCCAATCTACGAACCCATGCCATGATAGTGAATAGAGGCACCTTGGGTTATAGCCCTCTGAATGGCCTCTATCACCTCATGAGGGAGGCCATCATCAAGCAATCTCTCCAGTACAGGGGCAAGACTTTCAGACACCATTGGCCTTGGAGCCTGATGCCAACTGGTCCACTCAATTGACCCAGCAGGTCCTTGTGACATGGGATCTGCCGAGGCTGGCCATCCAGCAGTGGAATGTGATCTGCAAACCATGACTGAGTTGGCCAGTAGAAAGCAATCAGAATCAATTTATGTTTTTCCTGACACACTCTGTGTGCTGAATGAGCTGAAGAGGAGGGAGAATATAAAGTAGAATGCTTGGTCTATGGGTTGGCTAACATGTCTGTGCTGTGATTAGGAATGATAAGTGGTGCTTTACTGTACTCCTCTGAAGAGGTCCACATCGGATTCAACACGCTGGGCAGATATATTGCACAAAGCAATAGGAACTGGCTTTGAGCCCTCAAGGATCTTGATTAAGAGAAACATTTGAGGGGAACTGAATGCTTAAAGTGATTTTTATTAGTGCAAACGGACTAACGTTTCGATGCCAATGCGTCTTCTTCGACTTCGAAACGTTAGTCAGTTTGCACTAATAAAAATCACTTTAAGCATTGAGTGCTCCGGTCCTGCTCCTTGGCTCTTGTTAGACCTTGGATCTCCCTTTTTGACTTTTGCGTCCTGTTCCTTGAGCACCAACCAGGCTGAAGCGCAAGTGACCCCCTTCCACCAAACAATTGAGGGGAGTTACAGTAACACCTCCCCACTATTCAGATATGCCAAATGGTTGTATTGCCCATTCTTATTAGCACATGTGAGCCTTCCAAGAAGTGAACAAAGGTCTTTTGTACAAGATGAACTGAACAGTACTAATACATTAATGCAGAGGCATATCATTGGATACGTCCAAACACCATGCATAGTGCTGCCTTTGCATAGAGAGATACGTCTGTGGTGTGAGAGCGCACCTGCATGTCATAGACCAGTGGTCGCCAACCCGACCTGTAGATTTTTAGGACTTACCCAGTAGATCCCGAGAATAACAGGAAAAATAAAAACACACTCACCAAATTCCCGCATATTCGCCAACGTTTACAGGGCCTAAATTTCAGCGCGGGATTGCGAGTATAGTGCATGATTTATTCAAGACCCGCAACTCTAGCATCATAATGCAAGAAATTCCCGTACACATTTTACAGTGCTGTCTGATAACGTTAATCTAATAATGGAGAGGCATGAATGCGGGACCGGACGGACCAACTTCTAACCGAACATAACCCCATGCAGACACACACGCGCACAGCACCACTTTGCAGGTGCGCGCTCTCTTTCTCTCTCTCGCAACAGGACTCGTCACCGTTGAAGTCAAATTATGCTAGGTGCTTCTACATCAACTGCTAACTGACAGAAAATGAAAACTAAAGTTTAGCAATCAGGAACTGTCAGGAATTTGTTCTCCATTTGAAGAACGTAATCGATTGCAGACGTGCACAGACAGCTACAGACACAGAGCGCATCGTAGGCCCAGGCCTAGGTTACTTTCACTTTCTAGTGTGTGCTTTCATGCTTCATACCAAAACAGCGATCAAACATTATCAAATTTATCATGACGTGTTGTCACAAACACATACTCCAATTAGAAAATCAAAACCAAAATCATGTAAGTAAAGACTATGTTAACTGTTATTATCTCATTAACGTCTGTATAAGGGGGTGGAGGATGTGATATTTTTGACCTGATACATTTGCCTAAATAAAAGGCCTTAAATTGGAAGTATTTTGGCTCTGATTCTCTTTTGACACTTCAAGGTAGATCTTGCCTTTGTTCAGGGCCGAGGTCAGGGATGTTGGGCTCAAAAAGGTTGGTGACCACTGTCATAGACCTTATGTCTAGCTGACTCTACTGTGAAAGTTGATTTTTTTTTCAGACACTGTGATCAGCAGCACCGGAGCCCCTCAGGGAACTGTGCTCTCTCCAGTCCTGTACACATCTGACTTCTGCTACAACACCATGCCACATGCAGAAGTTTTCTGACAATACTGCAATTGTGGGGTGTATCAGGGACGAGCAAGAGGAGGAGTACAGGAGGCTGGTGGAGGACTTTGTGCAATGGTGCAATCTCAATCACCTTCAACTCAACACTTCAAAGACCAGGGAGATGGTGGTGGATTTCCACAGGTCTTAGCCCGCTCTGCTACCAGTCTCAATTGATGGGGTCAATGTGGAGGTGGTAAGCACCTACAAGTATCTGGGTCTCCACCTGGACAATAAACTGGACTGGTCAGCCAATACTGATGCACTCTACAAGAAAGGGCAGAGCAGGCTGTACTTCCTGAGGAGGCTGCGGTCCTTCAAATTTGTGTGCAGCAAGCTCCTCAGGATGTTCTACCAGTCTGTTGTTGCCAGCGTCCTCTTCTATGCAGTGGTATGCTGTGGAGGAAGCACAAGGAAGAAGGATGATAGGCGACTTGACAGCCTGGTAAGGAAAGCTGGCTCTGTAGTTGGAGCTGAACTGGAATGCATCAATTCAATATCTGACAAAAGGACCCTGAACAAACTGATCAACATTTTGGACAATGAGTGTCATCCACTCCACAGCACTATTGTAAAGCAGAAGAGCCTGATCAGCTGGAGACTTCGCTCACTGCCTTGCACAACAGACAGACTGAGGAAGTCATTTGTCCCCAGGGCCATTGAACTGTTCAATGCTTCACTTAAGGGAAGAGGAGAGATAGACTGACTGACAGACAGATAGTCTGTCTGCCTCTCCACCCTCTCCATGTTTGTGTACTGTCTGTCCACTAGCCACTTTTTACTACTGTATTACTGCTTCACTGTTTACGTGCTATATTAGCACATATGCATAAATCCTCCCTCCATCCCACAGCCAGATTGTGGTCACACTTATAGTTTTAATTAATATAGTTATGTATTTTATGCTGGTCTCTAGACTTATTCTTGCACTGTTGGACTCATTTGCAACATCACCATGACACTCACTACCTTACTATGCACAGAGAATCACAGGCTCAGTCCCTGCCTTGGTCATTGCAAGCGTCTCATGCTAAATCACCCACTATGTGGTTACTGTTTTAGACTTGATTTAGATTTAGTGTTATTTTGTATAATTTGTATTTTAGTATATTCTTGATCTTCTACTGTCCTTATTGCTTGTTGTGTTTTTTATATTATATACTTTTAATTACTTTTTCTGCTGTTAGTGAATGTTGTGTGTAATGTGTAATGTATATTTTATTCTTCATCTTGTTTTAACTTTTTTATTGTGTTTTTCTGATAAACTGTTCCTTAGCATCTGTAAAAGCACATTGAAATGCTCTTATTGTATGAAATGCGCTATATAAATATATCTGCTTTGCCTATGCTACTGAGACCTTGAATTTCCCCTTGGGGATGAATAAAGTATCTATCTATCTATCTATCTATCTATCTATCTATCTTTTTTATAGCTCCGTGGGCCAGTCAAGGGAATCACACTCAGAACGTGCAGGGTCGGTGAGAGGAAAATTCACACAAAATCAGCAAAATGGTTATCAGTGATGTGGTTTATGAACTGCTCAGTGCGCACTGGAAGTAAGTTAGCAGTGGGTACATTAATATGTAACAGTGTCCGCACATCAGGGTGCTACACTTTTTAGACACGGGGTTACATGTCGCCTGGGGTGCACAGGGTGTTGAAATATCAGTGAGCTAATACAAATGAAGGTACCCCAAGGCAGGCTGTGACGCGCACATTTCTGAACAGACATGAGGGGGAGCAGCTGTGGAAGCACTGGTTGCATGGCTCGTATCTCTGTGGCTGACCTGTAGCACAGAGCGCACAGTGGCCATGTGCTATAGTGGGGCAGTCTTCCATGGAAGCATGAATTGCAGTGCCACAGAATTGAGCCACAAAGTTGGTAGGATGTCTCTGATAACAGCTGCTCTGAAACCCAAAGTTCAGGGCTTTGCAGTGTGGAAATTCCAGCGGGTCACAGAGTGATGACAAAACACAGATCATGCCTGTCCATGTGTGGCAAGGCTTTCCTACATGGTGGTGTGCAGAATCTGCATGAACCCATATTGTAAAAATCCAGATGAAAATCTGGAAACTGGAACAATCTCTATCAGAGGTGGATAGCTAGTTGCAATATCCAGGAGAGAAACACATACTGTATACCCAATGCAAGTCATTAAGAGGGCATTCTTGCCATTTCCTGGAATGGCCATCAAGCCTGAGTTTCATAACTGTTAACATATGATCAACATATACATTTTCCACATGGTCAGTTTTTGGTCAGACATTTTTAAAATAAACCATTTTAAAATGTAAAATTCTGCGAAATACTCATTTTGTATCCGTTGTTTACCATGTACAAGAAATATTGGTAGTTAAAAAAGGACTGTAAAACTAGACACAAAACTTATATTAGCCAAAACTGGAAGCATGATTGCATAACCTTGTATGAAAAAGATTAATTCACTGCAACACTATTTTATTGTTTGTTGTATTGATCTAATTTCCTAATTTTGGTTATGGACAGGTTGCCATGGAAACACGGGCTTTAATTGCCTGGATGGAGAAGATCCCATTTGTTCTTGGTGGCAACCTGCAGGGAGGGGAGCTTGTTGTGACTTATCCTTATGACCGCACACGCTCACTTGGGATCACACAGGAGCAGACACCAACACCAGATGACCACATCTTCCGCTGGCTGGCTTTTTCATATGCCTCCACCCACCGACTCATGACTGATGCCAGGCGCCGTGTCTGTCACACTAAGGACTTTGCTAAGGAAGACAGCACTATAAATGGAGCAGCCTGGCATACTGCAGCTGGGAGTTAGCACCTTTCAGTGTTATTTAGTAATTTGTTTAAGTTTATCCTGGATCCACAAGCCAAGCCACATATTAATATAATAATTTAAAGATGATGATTACAAATGGGCAGTCCAAGGAGTAAATAATAATCACTGATTTAAATGACTGACCAGACACAACAGCAGGGATTTTTAAAACATCTTTTTAGCTGATGTCTCTTAAAATAGAGTAATGATAAGTGATAAGGGTAGCCAATCAATAAAATGTGTGTGAGCAGAACATAATTGCAATACACAGGCACCTCAAGGCAAAAGGTAAAACGAAAAAGAAAGCAACCGAATTTCTGAAGCAAAACAACGTGTGCCCCCACCCCCTCCAAACTCTCAGCACAAGTGACCTAACTAACTTTGGTCAGATTATTGCCTCAATTTTGTCAGATATTTCAGACATAACATACTGCTCTAGAGTTTGATTGGAAATGTGCCTCGAACGGACCTTTTGGGGAGTTTCATTCTGTTTGTTTTTTTCCGAAACAGAGTGTGATTGTTCTATTCACATAAAGGCCACCCTAACAATCTTTGAATGTAAATGCTCCATGTTTTGACTCGACATCAAGAACAAGTCAGTTTTAGCCAATAAAAAGTGGATTTTATAACTTCAAATTAACACAAAGTGGCAACAGTGATATAAATGGGATAATAAACTCCACAGCGTTTGGATTTTTAAAAAAAAAAAATATGCACATTGGGGCTGCATTACGGGGCTGCATTACCACTTCAAGCCACTCTATGACGCAGAAGACCGGGGCATTTCTCACAGCTAAACCAAGCTAGATAGATAGATACAGTAGATATATAGAGATAGAAGGTCGGGCTTGTGGAGCTATAGGCTACATGGTCCTCGCTTTAGAGGCTGCAAAATTTACTACAAATAGGTAAGAAAGGTCTTACCTTGGGGCAGCCGTGGCCTACTGGTTAGCGCTTCGGACTTGTAACAGGAGGGTTGGAACCCCGACCAGTAGGCACGGCTGAAGTGCCCTTGAGCAAGGCATCTAACCCCTCACTGCTCCCCGAGCGCCGCTGTTGCAGGCAGCTCACTGCGCCGGGATTAGTGTGTGCTTCACCTCACTGTGTGTTCACTGTGTGCTGTTTGTGTTTCACTAATTCACCGATTGGGTTAAATGCAGAGACCAAATTTCCCTCACAGGATCAAAAAAGTATATATACTTATACTTAATCTAGGGAGTCCCAAAGGGTCATAGTGGTGATTTTTTCTGACCTCCTGAGTTAATTGAGAAGTATTGCAAATTAATTCAAAAGAAGTAAAAAACACATTTCCACCTCAAAAAGAATCGTCCGATCACATTGACCGTAGCTCTGTATAGTGTGGCTGAATATATGCTGTGCATTGTAAACAGGATATCCATATATTCTTACAGTGGCATTATGTAGTGATGATAATGATTGTATAAACATGTAGTCTATAATGCTTAATGTTTTCATGAAACAGCTGACTGAAAGTTGCTCTGCTTAATTGGCAGGTATGAATGACTTTAGCTACCTGCATACAAACTGCTTTGAGCTATCCATGTATGTGGGTTGCGACAAATTCCCCCATGAGACTGAGCTGCCGGAGGAGTGGGAGAACAATCGTGAATCTCTCTTGGTCTTCATGGAACAGGTATAAAGGAATTTTACCAAGATTATTATCATCACACTCACACAAACTTCATTCAAAATTCATCATGAAGATCGTCATACACCACTGCCAGTCCAGGGATGCCGTGGAATTTTATCAACAGGTTTTTCTCCTGATAACCGGAGAGGACGAGAAGGTGTGTACTGCTGGAGCATGTCTGATAGATATTTAGTGATTTATAAACAAGCAGTAGTGTTTTAAAGTCAATTCTGTGACTTACTGGAGGCCAGTGCAGGTACTTACGAATTGGAGTAATGTGGTCAGTTCTTTTAGTTTTTGTGAAAACCCTAGCTGCTGCATCACCTGAAACTGTTTGAGTCTTTTTAGGAAGGCATGTGAAAAGTCCATTGTATTAATCAACCCTGCTGGAGATACAGTTAAGAACAAATTGATTCATACCCCTGGCAAATATTGATTTAATGCTGATTTTCTCTTTATCAATATGTTTGTTCTGACTGAAAATGACACTGTCACATGCCAAAAGTTTGTAAGACAATGTGGGAGAAACATGGAATTAAAAAAAGAAGTGTTTTCATCTTTTTTAAGTCCAAAATTATTCATACCCTTTTTAAATAATCAATGGAAACATCTTTATTTGCATTCACAACTCTTAAAATGGTTCTTGTAATATCTACCAAGCCTCTCCATGTCTCCACAATGATTCTAGACCACACTTTAACAGCAATCAGGATTTTCAGTCAGGAATGATTATTTGCCATCACTCTGGCCTCTGGCTCACTTTTTTGACAGATTGAGGTCTGGACTCAAATATTGATATTGTTCTCAGTTAAACGTTTCTTGCCTTGTTTGGCTGTATGGTTTTAGATCCCATTGCCTGAAAAACACCCAAAAACTAATACATTTCTATAGCTGTTCTCCACATTGTGGATGGTGTTTTGGTGGTTGACATTTTCATCTCATCTTCCATCTCAAAATGGATCACTTGGTCATCTTGGATACTGATCATGGATCACTCTTCTCCAAACATGCACAACTTAGCTAAACCTTCATAACGGCACACCTGGACAAAGAATTTAGTTTTCGCTGGATTTTTCTTTTTTTGACCCAGGGACATGGCCTGAGATTGGCATAAAAAAGAAGCATTAAACTCCAATGACACCATGTCCATTTCAATTGTGGGGGCTAGAAAAGTATTCTTTTGGGATGTTTTTCAACCAGGGGGACCTGGTGACCTTCTCAAAGTAAACGGTAACACTAAAGCAAGAGGCTACACTGAGATTCTGGAGGAAAAGATCAGGCAGTGTGCCAAGAGACCTGCCCCAATAGGCATCATTGGACCATTACACCATACAATGATCCAAACCATACAGCCAAACAAGGCAAGAAATGGTTAACAGAGAACAATGTCACCATTTTAGAGTGGCCCAGCCAAAGTCCAGACCTCAATCAGTCAAAAAAGTTAACACAAGGCCAAAGTGATGGCAAATAATCGTTCCTGCCTCAAAACCCAGATTGCTGCTAAAAAGGTGTGGTCTACAATCATTGTGGAGACATGGAGAGGGTTGGTAGGTAAGAACCATTTTGAGAGCAAATAAAGATGTTTCCATTGATTATTTAAAAATGGTATGAATAATTTTGGACATGCCATTTTTCATAAAAATGTTAAAAAAGATAAACACGATTATTTTTTTGATTCCATGTTTCTACCACATTGTGTTACAACCTTTTGGCATGTGTCAGTGTCGTTTTCAGTCAGAACAAACATATTAGTCAAGAGAAAATCAACATTAGATCAATATTTGGCAGGGGTATGAATAATTGTGTCCTTAACTGTAAATGCATTTGAATGAGTTTTTCTAAATCATAAACACTAGGTCTAATTCAAGACTCTTTTCCTCACTGGTTCCATGTTGGTGGAATGAGTTGCCCAGTGCTCTCCGTTCCTGTGGTAGTTTTGGGTCGTTTAAGAGGGGTCTAAAGACATTCCTGTTCAACATGCACTTAGTTCTTTAAGCGCTTCTTATGTGTTATGGTTTGTATAATATTGTTTTATTTCCATTAGGATGTTGATTACATCACATCTGAGTCAATGGGCTAAATATTACCCTTCATGGGTAACCCTTTCTTTTACAGTCCCCTAATAACTAGGTATTTACCCAGTAACAATATGGTAATATCAAGAAATTATATGGTCATTTAATGCCTGCTAGAGTTGACTGTAGCTCGGAATGCAATCGGTTGCCATAGTAGGCTATCCTAAAATCCAGCGATAAAACAAAGCATGAACTCATGAGTGTCGGTCTGCCCTATATGTATATCCTCTGATTGTAATGTTTACAGATAGGCTATCTAGGCGATATTTGTAACATTTATTTTGTATTTGGCCTGTTATAAAATTATGTAGGCCTATTGAACAATTTAAACACATTGTCAACCCCAAAGTTGGAGACATGCGTATAGACATTGCTGCAAATTTAAAACCGGATTACTCTGGACTGGCTAACTGTACAGGGGAGTGCTTCAAACTTTAATAAAAACTTTAAACTTTAATTACACCTTTGTGTTCGGGAAGGTCTGCTGTTTATTCTGATATATGGTTTGTCATGTGTTGAGGGAAAGTTCGCGAAGCCAATGGGTGAATGGGTAGGGAGACGGGCGCAGAAAATATGATTAAATTAAAGTTAGGCTACTTTTCTCGCGAACCGTTTACCACAACAACTAACCACCAACATTGTTTAAAAGCTGAGAAAAAGCTATTTTGTGTGATACATGTGATGTCTGTGATGAATAGGCTACTTCGCAAGTAGTTCAGCAAATTTGGGTGGGACAGAAATACCTTTACAGAGCAGCAGATCAGGGCTGGCCATATCGGCTCTGATGTACATTGATTTAAATGCATGATCGTTTCACTATCCAACACGCGAACAAGAAAGAAAAGAAAAAAGAAACCAATGAGCTTATGTTACGATTTCCGATAGACCTAGGCCTAGAGAAAAGACAGCTATTAATAACCTAACAAGTAGGATTTGCTTTGCCTACTCTGCTGTTTGGTTGTCCCAAACTTTGAGACGACCCATACTCGCATTAACTGAATCTTATCAACCCGAACTGCGATGTTCCAAACAGAGTGACAGGATGCAATGCCTACAGTAATTATCTCACTGCCTACGGCATAACTGATACAGTGCGCCTAGGCCTACTGTTAAACACCTGAAAAATATTAAGCTGCTGTTTGAATGATTTATGACTGAATGGAGCGTTTTTAAGCACCAGAACTGCTTATCACGTTGTGTGACAAAGTTTACACCAATCATCATCTTCTAATGTATCCTTATGTTGAGATGTCCATTCTCTTTGCTCTAGGCTATCATTTGTGCGTGAAGCATGTTTCAATTAAGACAGTACACAAGCTATTTTGTTGTATTGAATGATTTCATGAATGAATTGTACGCACATAGGCTACAGGATTAAGGCTGGCGCGCCACTGACCAAGGCCACAGTAGCCTGTGAACCTCTGATTTTCAAAGGGGAATCACGGCCAACGCAGGGGGCAACTCTTCTCTTCAATTTCCCTTCCAAATTACTTTTTATTGTCTGAAGACATCTATCGGAAGAATCTAACATTCTAAGCAACAGCAAAGCAAATGCAAGTTAACCAAAGTGCAGTCGGTTCTCCCGCCATGGTTTTGGAAATCACACACCTGCTGCATCTGAAGGCCCACGCATAATAAGGCCTACCCCTATCACTCTACACGCCCCTGTTGCACGTCACATTAATAGCTGATGGTGCCTCCTGGCTCCCCAAAATGCCGCATCATGTGAACAGATCAGCAGGCCTGCACATTTTCACCTTGTTTTCAGACACACGTTGCGGCAAAAAGACGTCTCATTGTTTTTTTTTGTCGGGTCGGGTCAGGTTCGTGTAGTTAATCAGTGCATATTGAGGGTCGAGTGGGTGCAGATTGACTCTCCTGACGGGTCGGGTGGGTGCGGATGTTAGAAAACCTTAACCGGCGCAACATTACTATTGAGCATATTGTAATGCAGCGTTGAATGGATGAATAGCTTACATAAGGGTACCCCGCAGTTTTCAAATCCCACTCAAGCTTATGGTTATTGTCCCCACCACTTCTAAAACCAAACTGACGCCCTTGTTTATACCAGACATGAGTCTCTACACTACAGTCATGGTGACCCTCAATATTTACATCAGTCTACATTCTTTTGTAACCTTATTCAATCAAATGATTTATAAGTGCATTGTTTGAAATTGGAATACAATAAATATGCTGCCTGTATCTTTTATTTTATTATTGGTTTACAAATATTAGGCTACATGAAGCAATGACTTCTGGGAATTTCAAAACCGAATGAGTCTACTTTCTTCAGCATGGGGAATTGCCGATCTAGCATGCCTTGATTCTCGGAATTTTCCCCTTATAAAAGCTAATAAACTTCCCCCAAATGCACTTCGAAACATAAGAGAATGCTTAAATTCAGTGAAGGTGCTACGGTTGAAAATCTACAGTTGGAATTGACACATCTCGCCACGCACTGGGACAGCCTGAAAAAGTCTCCTCTAAACGAGTATACAGTCAAAGCGTCGGACTTTGATGATGCCGCAGAGATATAGGAAGATACAGAAATAAACCTGGTGAGCAAGAAATGTGCTACCTGCAAGAATTGTGCAATCTGTTGCTATTTTCTTCTCCAGCAGTTAAACCTCTTTACCTGTGCCTACAACTATGGTTAGCAAATTAATTCCTACTAACACTGTCATGTACTCAAGTGGCATGCAAACAGAGTTTTTCCACTCTTAAATTCATCAAGAATCGCCTAAGGACACAATTGTCACAGGGTAATTTGGAGGCCTTTATGCTGATGGCGACAGAGAAAGAGGTCCTATAATGAACTTGGATGCTGATGACGTGATAGACAGGGTTGTGGAGAAGAGCAAGCTCCTTCGCACCTTGTTAACTGCATGACGTTAATTAAGACACGTTTGTGGAGCGGCTGCTCTGATGGGTTTCCCGCTTACCAACAAAACTACATTTGCGCGCAGCCGTGGGGCAGAAGACGCTTGGTGCCACAACGTTATAAACTTGGATCGGAACCACAACATCGGAATTTTTTATATACCCCTGGTCCCCTGTTGTCTCAATGATAATAACATCTCATTTCAGGCTATATTTCAGAGTTTGCCGTTCATTTGCATTAACATTGTATTTTGTCATTTTTGGCAAAGACATGCATTCCTTTAGGGATAATGAACATATTGAACATTCTCTAACCATCGTGATTTCGAATTGGTGCAGTTTTCAGCACAAAAACTCATTTTGTTCTTTTCATGGAGAGCACTACTCTATGCTGTTCTGGGCCGCTGGTTGGTGAAAATGCCAGGGCCGTTTTTTAATCCCAGTCCGTCACTGCTGATGGCCAACAGAGATGATACTGTGAGTCTGGGGTTGAGTAGACTTGTAAACAAACTATTGCATTTCATGCATGATAGTCATTCTGCTGCTGCTGATAACTGTTAGACTAGCTGTTATTGTTAGCATTCACTTACTGAGAACCAAACAATATTGGTGTTATACTGCTAAAAAATAAACCCTTGACATTATTCAAGTTAACAGATCTCTATTTCCTCCTCTTGCCTTCCTTTTGTTTCCCTAAAGCACAGGTAAGTTTAATTCAAAGTTATTGCTTTAAAATCAACATCTTTTCTGGCAGCAAACCAGTTAGACCGGTCATCTGCTAGGTGTTTTCTCTTCAGATTTCTTGTCAGAGAGCATGCTAGAATAGATTAAGACTTCTGGAGCGGAGCGCTCTAAAATCTTTGACTAAGAGTGAGTGAGTCTTCGTTGCTATGGATGACGTTATTACTCATGCACGAGCTTGACTGAAGTAACCACCTTGATTGGCTGATGATTGTAACGCGGAATGATTCCAAACACCTCCTTTACGATGATGAGTGACAGGTGACAGGTCTGAAAATGCATGCGCTACACAAGGACGGAAGATGATGAATAACTGAATAAAAAGGCCTAGCCTAAATTAATCAAGAGTAAGGCAAAAAAAAATAGCCTATTAGCCTAATGAAACATACGGATTGATGTATCTTTGTAACATTATTAAATTAATCTGTTACTATGCCTATGCCTACGTTTGCAAAAGAGAACATTTTAATTTGATTCACAATAATGTTACATTTAATTTACATGTTGACAATGAGTAACCTAGTTTTGGTTGTTGTTGGTGGCGTTATTGCATGTTAGTTATGCTTACAATGCAAAATTGCTTCCTCATGATTGGAAGCTCCTGTAGCCGCATAGGATTTCAAAACATGGCGAAATGCTACAAAAACCGGTTTGTGAATAGGTCTGTGAGTCAGGAGTCCTCGACTTCTTTTAAGCTGTCACAGAGGTGGGAAGGTGTGATTTGTTGGGGGCAGGGCCGGATTAACTGGGCACAAATGTCTGATGGCCCCCCCTGCCCCCCAGCCAACGTGAATCGGGCGGATTGTTCTTGCCATCTAAGGCACAAGCGAATCTGTGAGGCCAAGCCTCACAAAGTAGCCCGTTTGTTTACAACTAACATTACATTTAATTAAACTGCTTATAGGCTATGCCGAAATAGTTTTCCACAGTTTGAATTAGTGTCGGGTGAATTAGGAAATGTTCTCAAAGTAGCCTTATGGCTGAAAGCTGCTTGGGATCCCCCCCTGTCAAGCAATATAACCATACAAACGCGCGGCCTGCACTCATTGTTTCAAAGGGAGTAATTTCAGCTTTGTCGGAACTGAAGAGCTGTGGACGGCACGGCAGGGCATGCCCAATGAAAATAAATTAACACAACGCAACACAACATGGACCCCGCTTCTCTCGAGTCAGTCACTGAAATGAACGCAACACAGAACCTGCTTCTCTCACGGCAGTCACTGACAGTAGCCAAGAATAATGCATGGGGAAAAACACTTCCCCATGACAAAGACATCGTATTATGTAAACTTCCCACGACTTCAATATTTGACAACATATCATGAATGGTACTTCAAGTATGTGTTATTTTAGATAGGGGACCGTTCGGTATTTATGGAATGGACCACCGGAGGAAAATAGGGGAGGGTCATGTCTTTTTATTCTTTGTTGAGGGGAGGGTCACCCAACTTTTTTTAGTGTAGGAGGGGGGGTCACCCAAATGTTGTAATCATGAAAACAGCAACATTTCAAAGTGGCCCAGGTGCGTATTTTTCCATGTAGCTCTCAGTCTCAGTCTTCACACTTCGGGCACCCCTCTCTGCACACCACGTTTACCCCTCATTTCCTTCTTTCTTGCAGAGTAGCAAGATAAAGGCCTCGCGCTGCGGCTTTCGTAGAGACTCAATGGAGACTGAGGGACATAGGCACTAGCAAAGGTTCTAGAGGGAATGTGATTTCTGGTGCCATATTACGTTCTCTTTCGTTCCATAGCTGTCAACATTGAACATTGAAAATAAGGGAGATGCCCCGGGTTTCTCACCCAAAATACGGGAAAATGTCAACATCGTCCCCATTAACGTCGGAAGGGTTGTAGCAACAAAGTAGCCTACTTTATTCACGCCTAACAGCCTATATTACAGTTATTTGGTCAACTTTACACAGCCCTAAAAAGGCTACATTTACCTTTGGCTTACTTTTAGTATACTGTGTAACGTTAAACAGCATGCATGCTTAACATTAGTAAAGCATACTTGTGCTTCATTAATCCACATCCAGCTCCTAACGTTTTGACAAGCATATCTACCAATTGACCTTGTTCCTGTCCAATCTCTAGCTTTGCTGTCTCCATCCTTTCTGTTTTTGTTGTTTGCAAAAATATATAGTATTTATTGGTAAACAGCAACAAGTGCAATTTGTTAATCGCTGTCATTCTCTCTCCTACGCAAACAAAAATGTGTGTGACAATTGGCAGGGGAGGGTCATGTCTTTTTTGACAATTCTGTCGGAGGGTCATTGAACAATTTCTAACTTTTGACTGAAGCACTCAAAATCCCTCCGGTGGCCCCTTCAATAAATAACGAACAGTCATGGTTCATGTCTGTTAACAACTCATTGCCGTCAAGCGTCGCAAGTGCATCCATTACAAACAAACATGCAATGTGAACGTCTGGGTTTGGTGAGAGCACTAAATGCTCTACTGAATAAGCACGAAGTCAAACCTTTAAATGAAAAACACTCTTTAATAATAAAAAAAATAAACCGCTAATGAAGTAAACTTGTGACCATCAAAAAATGTTTATCGCCTGTAACTCCGTGATAACAGACGTAACAGGAAGGCATTTGGCTGAGCAACGGAGGTTATATGCTCTATATTTTGTCCAAATGATGTCTGTCTATCATCGTTGCACTTGGAGAAAACCGCAATGTTTCATTTGTCCTGTGTTTCTTCTACGGCTGCAAACGGGATTCACTCGCAGTTAACCAAATATTTCTTTATTAGGGCAGGGCAGGCATATTTCTGGCTATTAAATTATTTGTAAACCAGTCTGCTAAAGTCTGTAGTGAAGTCTGTGTAGGGTTTTCCAGGCTCCATTTCTTTTTACAAGACACCCTGCTCACAAGAGACATCTGCCGGTTGTTTGGGTTGTTACAGCGTCGTTGCAGCGTCACTGGAAAAATACAAATTAAAGTCATGTGATCCCACGCGCGGACCGCGAGGGAAGCTGGCCAAATCGAAGCAATGCCCACTGTAGGCCTATGTCATGTTTGGTGTCATATGAAATCCCACATCATCTTAAAAAACTGGTACTGCAATCACTTTCAAATTACTGTAGAGCAGTGTATCCCCTCCCCCCTGACTCGAGGTTGCCAACCCAGATGCCGAAACACTACTAACTTTGTGATTAGTAGATAAGTAGAGGGTGGTGCATCAGGCCAAAACACAACATGACATGACAAAACACAACATCAACATCAGTTGAGGGCTGCAACTTCACTTTTTAAATGACAATATCTTGGCCGGACTACTGTTGTCAGTGATATTGAAGTATTTGAAATGAACATGACTTCTTAATGTCTAGTGACATATCAGGGCCATTTTATGATTAATTGAAATACATTTCTTACATACGGTTCCTTTAAATTTAATCTTATGAATATATATACAAAAACAGGCCATTTAATTATCAATATTACTGAAAATAACAGCGCGCCCTTTAGTTCACAGTTAAATAGCAATATCTTTGTTGATTTTCGGGTAAGAGACTTCAGATAATGTGTTAGGGGACCACTAAGGCATATATAAAAGCATACATAAACAGCCCTGCTATGGGATCTTTAATAGAACTTTTCAAGCTTCAAAGCTGAATAAGCCACATCAAAGGAGCTATTTGTATTCAAAGTTTGACAAAATGTAGTCATTTTTTAGATGGAAAGTAATATTAGAGGCACCGGATCTGATTACATCTTTTAACTCTACAGTTGGACCTGGCCCTTGTAAACATGTTTTGAAGTTTCACATGCCATTTAAAAGGAGTTATTCATGCTCAAATTTGGACCAAATCACTTTGCAGAATTAAGGCATTTTGAAATTTCGGGGAAATTTTCAAGTGGTCACAAATGTTTATCTGTTCCAATATGCTACTGTGGATTGTTAGCTAATCTGTTACCCCCACACACACACACACACACACAAAGTGCCTTACTTTTCTTTTGTGTCGAAATTTGCTTTCATCAATGGACACAAAGGCTGTTCTTCCACCAATGCGCATTTGTCCTAGTGTAAATTTTGTCACCTATCTTTAATTTAGTCTTAGTCTTAGTCTTGTGACGAAATGTCCTTTTTAGTCTTTGTCATATTTAGTCATTCAAATATCATTTTTGTTAGTCAAGTTTTAGTCGACTAAAAAAAATCAAAAGAAAACTAAAGGTATCTTAGTCTTAGTCAGTTTTAGTCAACACATTTTAGTCTTTTTTTTTTTTATAACAAATTATTTCTGATTACCATTTGAGTCAAATAGTGTTTCACACATCTCAATTTTCCAACAATATTGTGTGTCCACAGGGCTACTCGTCTGTTATAATTACTCATTCTGATTTTTGTCAGTCAGTATGTTTACATGCACAGGTAAGTCGAGCTACAGTAGCTCAAGGGATTTGACCATAGACAGTAAGATTTGACTGGACCACTGTCATATTAAGTAGACCAGTGTTTCTCAAAGTGTGGTCCGGGGAATCACTGGTGGTCCATAAAGCTATCCCAAGTGGTCCATGAGCAGGCGTGGTAAAATATAATATATATGAGTTGTTTGCAATATTGAACCAACTTGTATGTAAAAACAGTTCTGCAACACTGTCTGTAAGATATGCCAGTTTAAATCATACAGTATGAATCCACACAATAAGCAAAGTGCAAAGACAATAAGCAAGGTGGTTCAGTGAGTAGGCCTATAGTGTAGACTAATTATAGGCTACTGTTGAAGTAGGTCTAATCTTTTTTTTTTTTTTGCTAGGGTTAGTTAAGTGGTCCTGAAACTGAAAAAGTTTGAGAAACACTGTCGTAGACCAAAGTATTAATGTTTTACTCCGCCTCGCTAGATGGCGATATGCGCCCAAACACAACACATTCCCCAAACAGACTCTCTATCTTAGCCATAGCTAACTTGCTAGCGAACTTTCCATATTAGCTTACTTGCTAGCAAACTTTGCATCATCAGTCTAACTAATGAAATAGTTGACATTACATGATGAACATTTTTAAAATGGACATTCTGGGGATGTTAATTTGTATGAGAGAAGCTTCAACTTCTGGGTATGTAGCATTGTGGCATAAAGCTTAGGTTGCTAACTCTGGCAGAAATCTCCATTGTTCTTGTTCCATGTAGTTTCGTGTTGCAGCCACAGGGTTGCAGCAACAGCACGTAGACTAGCCTACAGGAAAGCTGTTGGGTATGAACTCATTCTGAATATTTTGAAAACGTAACAGCTAGATATTCTGTCTTCTCATTTTGTAGATGAAAATGAAGAGAGATTTTATCTTAGTTTTTATTTCATGCAAAACATTTTAGTCTCGTCTTTTTTCGTCAAAAATAATGCATCTTAAGATAGTCTTAGTCAGTGTTTCAGGACATTACTGCCGTCTCGTCATCGTCTCGTCTTAGTCATGAAAAAAAAGGTTGTTGACGAACATATTTCCTCTTGTCTCGTCTGACGAAATTAACACTAATTTGTCCTCTCCTTTCCAGTCTCATCACCCCCGCAACGCACACTTGCTTCAGCAAAGTTGTAACCCTTGTGATGCTCTTGCTGCTTCCACAAGTACCGTCCTCAATTAGATTGACTTGCCTCTTTCGTAATCCTCCAATATGTTGAATAGTGGTTTTAATCTAGCCAGCTTTCACTACTGCAATATGTAGGTCTATAATAATTTCAAATCCAGTTGTAATGAAAATGTGACATAATAGACAGTGCATCTGGGGCCGTATTCACAAAGAATTTTAGATAGATAGATACTTATTGATCCCCAAGGGGGAATTCAAGGGTCTCAGTGTAGCATACAGACATCACACACAACATGCACTTACTGCAGAAATGGTAAACATAAGTATAAGTATAAACATAAACTCCACTGTACAATAAAGACAGTAGAAGATAAGAAAGATAAGACTAGAATGTAATGCCAGAGGAATTACAATAGTGGATGGAAAGCTGCTAAAGTTGGTGGGGAAAATCCTGGAAAAAAAACATTAAATCACTTAATCTTTGAGTTCATACAAACCCTCATACCAAAAGACCTTGTGTGGCAAGGCGTTCTTGAGATATCACACTCAAGGTGTTTTTGACCTTAAAATTTGACCTTTGACATCCAACATCAATTCACTTCATCTTTGACTCCATCCAAATACTCTTGTACCAAATTTAAAGTATACCGTTCTGGAGATATAATGCGCAATGCATGAGATATGGCTGTGACTTATTTTGACACACAGGAAACACTTAAACAGGATGTGTGCCAGAGAGCGCCAGATTGTATGCATTAGAAGCTGAGACAGTTGAATTCACAGGTGACACCTGTGCCAGTGTTCTAATTAGCCCGGGAACTACTCTGGGAGCTTAACGAGCGCAGCTGGCTTTAGGCCATTATGACATCACAGCCATACAAGTCCATGGGGAAAAATGAGCTCCCTATTCTCCCTATATATTATAATCCCCTATTTCTCAAAAAGTATAAACTTTTAAGAAAATCTGAAAAAAGTAACTCTCTTGTCCAACTCCAGACCTACAAAACGGTTATTTCAACATGTTTGTACGTTAAGCGGTTAGAGTCACATTCATTCTTGAAAAGGTAAAAAGAAAAAAAGGTTATAATAATAATAACTAGAAAAGCATTTCCTGAAGGAAATACAGTGCATGAAAATGCAAAAAATATGATGTCAAATATCATACAGAGTAAAAACAAACTATATTGGTTGCTAGGTAGATGAGGTTTAATATAGTTGGAATGACTCAACAGTTAAATAGGTGGATAGTTTATATAGGTAAATAATTTACTTGGTAGATAAGGTTTAATATAGTTGGAATGATTGAACGGTTAAATAAGTGGATAGTTTAAATGGTTAAATTATTTAGGTAGATAGTTGACAATAACTGACACTTGGAATGGCTCTAATGTTTGCTAGCAGTTATGCTAACTATATTAACAAAGATAATAATGTTAACCAAGTTACTATGCTAACTAGCATGCTAACATGTTAGCATGCTAACTATGCTAACCATGTGACTTAACTAACTTAGCTAATCATTTTAAGCAGTTTTGCTAAAAATGGTAACTAGCATGCTAGCATGCTAACTATGCTAACCATGTGACTTAGCTAGCAGCTAACTAGCTCAGTGGGTAGGAGTCATAGTTGATGACAAGTAACAGTTACAATGGCTGAACAGTTAAAAGGTTCTATGCTGTCCTCACTGCAGTGTATTAACTGAAGCTATCCAACAAGTTAAACTCTGATGCAATAACCAGGGAGTCTGTTCTGTAGTTAACATTTCACTGTTGTTTACTTGAAGATCAGCATTACATGGCAGAGTGAAAACTGCAACAAAATAAGTTTGACTGTTTTTTTTAACATAGAGTTCAGCTTCACATGAAGTCTCATGAAATCTCATTGTAAATACATGTAAATAAAAGCGGTCTTTTTTAACCTATTTATTACCTTCTCTTTCTACTATAAACTTAACTTAAACTATCAATAATTTAACTTAACAATGCATTTACTTACGACTTTGCTTCTAGCATCGTTCACAGAGAGGAATTATTTAAGTAGAAACCGTTTTCAGCAGATAGGAACTAAATGTGAAGTAACTGATGACAAGGCAGGAAAGTGGTAAGGAAAATACAGGAAGCGGTATCAAAATAAAAGGTCCTATTCTTTCTGAATGTGTCAATATAAAAAGTCTCTATACATATATAAGCCCTAATGGCGACACACTCCCAGCCTGACCACTGTGAGGTCACTACACTAGGATAAACATTTAACTCAATCAAGAACTACATCAGAAACATCAGTCCTTCGGAGGCTCAAAACAGTTTAGGTCACTGGTCTAAGGTAAGTCTTTGATTGTCCTTGGTTTGCTGTCCTCAATTCCACCTTCACGGACTCTTCCATCTGTTCCTGGAATAGCCTTTGTGACCACTGCCAAAGGCCAGTTGTTCTTGAGCAGCTTGGTTTGTCTTTGAGAAGGGCGATGTCACCGTCTTGCAGGTTCTGGTGGGACCTTGTCCATTTCTTACTTGGCTTTGTAGGGTTGACAGATGCGCTTGTCTCCAACGATTCCAGAACAAGTTGGATAGGGCTTGTACTTGTCTCCACTGCTTAGTGAGGGAGGTCCCTGTCTGTGAAGTCACCTGGAGGTGGTGGGACCCCAACTTTCTCGTTAACAGCATCGATGGTGTAAGGATGTATGGATTCTCTGGATCATTAGATACTGGAACTAAGCGGTCTTGCATTCAAATTGCGGTCACTTCGCCATTAGTGTGCACAGAACTTCATGAGTTGAAGCGAGTGCTGTGATCCGCGTAGCATTGAATCCAGGATTCTTGGGCTACCCCAATGAGGCTCCCATGAACCCCCATGTGTGAGGCATGAGGGGTTAAACACCCAGGAGCATCCTTGTTGGTGCAGGTACCTCTGCACCGTGCTGTCGGTTGGTCTGCACTCAGCCCGAGTTCTTTACAGGCCCCAATGAAATTAAAACCACAGTCTGACCTCAGTTGTTTGGCTGGTCCTCTTATGGCAAAGCGCCTCAGCGGCGTTTATGCAGCTTGAGGTGTCCATCCGAGGTAATCACCTCAGCGTGAACTGCTCTGGAGCTCATGCAGCAGAATAGTATGGCCCAGCACTTGCTCTCAGGTTGCGTCCCTCTGGTGCGTCTGGTGGAGGCGCGTGCCAGGGTCCAGCAAACATCTAGGCCTATTATGTGAAGGGAGGGCAGGTTGTAAAGAGCTCTGCGGGCAAATCTGCCATTTCTTGTTCTTGCATCCGTCCTCTAAGTCTGCGACAGGTGATGCACTTGTGAATAGTTGAGTTCACAAGCCGCTTGCCTCCCAGGATCCAGAGTCCAGCAGCTCATTACAGCACCTTCTGTTAGATGGCGGCCCTGATGCTTTACTTGGGCATGATGATATCTGGTAAGAAGCAAGGAAGCGTGGTGTTCTTTTTTGGGAGAATGACAGGGTTCTTTTGTTCAATGGCCACATCCATTCTTCAGTCTGCCTCCAAAGCGGAGGAGGTCAGCCTGTAAAGATCGGGTTGAGGGCGTGGAGGCAGCTGTTTAGCGGAACTTGCTTTCCTCTCTCCAGAGCTTCAAATTCCTTCACAAGCGTATTCCTCTGAACAGCTCTGATGATGACTTCTCTTGCTTGTGAAAGCTCATCAACTGAGTGAGGTAAAGCCACCACAGCGATGCCATCCCTTGCACTTGCCTGTCCCGGGTCTTGAAGGATCTTGCTATATGAATCAGGAGTGCGATGATGGCTCGTTGGAGAGTGTCGAATGTGGAGAACCTTTCAAAGCTCTGTGCTGAGAACTTTCCCTTGCAGATGGGGTGATGTAGCTCTTCACAACTGGGCCGGACCTCTGCATGGGACTCGGTGAGACTAAGCTGAATGACTGAGCTAGGTCTGGCTGAACGGACAGCTTGCGCAGGAAGGTTGGTCCGTTGAACCACATCGTCTGTGTGAGGCGTGCTGCTGGAACCGACCGTGATGCCAGGTCAGCCGGATTGTCTTTGGTGTTCACGTAGTGCCATTGTTCAGGGATGGTAGATTGGCGTATACGCAGGACACGATTGTGGACGTACACATAGAACCGTCTGGACTGGTTGTAAATGTATCCAAGGACAACCTTGCTATCAGTGTAGAACTTGGTGGCGTCCAGCTTTAGATCTAATTCATCCTGAATCCGCTCAGCTATTTCCACTGCTAAGACTGCTGCACACAGTTCAAGTCTGGGAATGGTTGGATCTGATTGAGGAGCAAGTTTGGCCTTTGCCATGACAAATCCAACGTCTACTGTGTCTCCTTGGATGGCTCTCAAGTAGGCCACGGCGCCAATGGCCTTCACAGATGCATCACTAAAGACGTGGAGTTCTACTCGCTCAGCCTTGGTTGGACAGATGCCTGTGTACATCCTAGATATGTGAAAGTGCCTTAAGTCTTGAAGCGAGTTTCTCCAAGCCTCCCACTTGCGTAACTTATCTTCAGGCAATGGGGTGTCCCACTCCGATGTCTCAGAATTCAACTCTCTGAGAAGGTCCCTGCCTTGGATCGTAACTGGAGCCAGAAACCCTAAAGGGTCAAAGACACTGTTCACCATGGAAAGAACCCCTCGACGGGTGAATGGTTTGGTGTCAGTTGACATAGAGAAGGTGAATGTGTTAAACTTGCTATTTCCCACAGGAGCCCCAAGCTGCGTTGGGTGGGTGACTCATCTCCGCTGAGGTCTACATCCTTTTTGGCTTGTATGCAGTCCTGCGGCTTGGGAAGGCTTCCAAGACAGCCCTGACTGTTTGAGGCAAATTTGTGGAGCCTCAGGTTAGACTCAGCAAGTGAGGCTTGAGTCCTATGGAGCAGCCCAATAGCCTCTGCATCAGTTGGGACAGAACAGAGGCCATCATCAACATAAAAGTGCCGTTCGAGCCGAAGTTGACTGTGTCTGCTCCATATTTCTCTGTGCCATCTCTGATGGCTCTTCTGAAACCCATAGATTGCCACTGCAGGAGATGGGCTGTTTCCAAAACATGAACTTTTCATTCTGTAGTCAATTACCTCGTTGGCTACGTTGTTGTCTTTGAACCATAGGAATCGCAGGTAGTTTCTGTGCTTTTTCGCCACAAGGAAGCAATAGAACATTTGTTGAATGTCCGCCATCACAGCGACCTTGTCTTTTTTCGAACCGCATGAGCACTCCTAGAAGGGTGTTGTTCAGATCCGGTCCTGTCAAGAGCACATTATTCAAGGAGATTCCAGACTGTTGGGCACTTGAATCAAACACAACCCTGATTTGATCGGGTTTCTGTGGGTGATACACTGCAAAGCTTGGTAAATACCAGCACTCTTCTTCTCTTAGCTCTGGTGCCACCTCAGCATGGTTGTTTTTCAGCAGTTTGTCCATGAATTCCAAGTATTGCTTTTGCATTTCTGGCTTTCTTCTGAATTGGCGTTGGAGTGATTCAAACCGCTTGAGTGCTTGCTCGCGGTTGTTGGGAAGCTGTTGCCTTGGTTGTCTGAACGGCAATGGAGCAACCCAGCTGTGTAAATGGTTTCTGTAGACTTCTTTGTCCATGATTTTTAGGAAAGTTTCATCTTCGATTGAAGGTGCTAGCTTATTATCCTGTTCAGTGCAGTCAAACACGCGTTTGACCCAGACTGTCTTCCTTAGCTCTGGGTGGTAAGGTGCTGTCGTGAAGTTCCTCTTTAATGTGCAAATTGCTTGTGCATGGCTGAAAGAGTGAGGGCCGATGACAGTCAACCATGGTCGTCCGGAAAGAACTGACATTCGGCTTGTGTGTGTTCCCTAAGCAGACTTCTCCTACCAGCACCCAGCCCAAGTCAAGGCGCTGAGCGAAGGGTGCATTGGCAGGGCCATTTATTTGTTCCCGTACTTTGTGTGCTCTGATTGTGTCTCTCCCTAGTAGCAGGAGGATCTCAGCTGTGGGGTCCAGCTCTGGGATGTGTTCTGCTACCTTTGACAGGTGAGGCTGATGAAGAGCGGCATTTGGTGTGGGAATTTCGGACCTATTATCAGGTAAGTCATTACACTCAGTGAGTGGTGGTAAGGGGATTGTAACTTTTCCATTTAGGGACTCCACGAAAAAATCCGATGCCCTTCTGCCAGACGTTTCCACTACACCAGAACATGTTTTCAGTTGGTAAGGATATGGCTTAGTGTGAATGTCAAACTTGTCAAAGAAACTGGACTTGGCCAGCGAGCGGTTACTGTGGTCGTCTAACACGATGTAGGCCTTGATGGCTTCGTCTGGGTGGTCTTTCTGGTACACTCTTGCCAGGCATATCTTGGAGCACGACCGTCCGACTTGTCCTGTGCCGCATACTGCTGTGCAGCTTGAGCTAATCTCACTGGTGTCGTTTACCGCTTCTCCCTCCCCGCCATGCTGTGGCGAGGTCAGAAGAGTTGTAGGTAGCGGTGCTGGTCCCGGGTGCATAGCTGAGACATGTTGGGTGCTGTCACACTCAAAACACTTCACAATTGTAGTGCAGTTCTTTGCCATATGGTTGGTGGAGCTACAGCACTTGAAGCAGATTCCGTTTTTCTTTCAAATACCTTTCTGTCATCAAGGGTTTCGGCTCTGAAGGCTTTGCACTTCTTCAGTGGGTGGGGTTTTGCATGTAATGGGCAGATCTTACTTGGATCACTAGAGACATTTGCCTCTGCGGGAGTGACATTGATCTTGTGAACTGCAATGGGTTTCTGGGTTTTAGGAAAGGCACTTTCAGCTCTGACAGATGATGTTGTAGTGGTATTTAAAAGGGCAAAGCTGGGGTCATTTCTTTTTCTTGGCCTCATAACATATGAATTTAGTGAAGTAATGTCGAGCGGTGGGAACCGTCCTCTATTTTCTTCTTTATACTTAGAACCGACTGAGACCCATCTTTCCTGGAGTCCATAAGGCAGCTTTGTCACTATAGGCTCAATTCCACGCGCCCGTGTCCAGGTAGGACAGGCCTGGTAAGTAGCCATCTTCCTTGGCACACTGCACTTCCATAAGCAGATCAGCCAGCTCTCGTAGCTTCAGATTTTCTTTGGCTGAGACTCTGGGAAATCGCCCAGTCGGGTGAAGAGGGCCTTTCAATCACCTCTGGGGCTGCATAACACTGTTGAAGACGTTCCCAGGCTTTCACCAGTGCTGTCTGTGGGCTTGCAATGTGCACTGCACGGAGGCGTTTCACCTGGTTGCTGGATTCTTTTCCAAGCCATCGTGTCATCAAATCCAATTCCTCAGTGGCTGTGAGACCAAGTCCTTGAGTGGCATTTTTGTATGACGACAGCCAAGCACGATAATTTTCAGGTTTATCGTCAAACTCGCATACAAACTTCATTATTCACTGGGTCACGCCGAGCTAAATATTGTGCCAGGTGTTCAGTTGCAAGCATACTTTCAGTATTTTTCGGCTGGGGGTTGAAGGATGGAGCCTCGATATTCAAGTCACTGATCTGTGAGGTGAGACTCTTGGGAATAACCCGGGGCCCTTCTCTGGTAAATGGATTCTGGCTGACTGAATGTTTGGCCGCTGGCGGTGAATAGTCCAAGTCAAAGTCTGTAAATTCCACATTGTTAGTGCTGTCATATAAAAACACAGGCGGCTGGTGGTGTGAAACAAAGGGGTTGTTCGGGCTATAACTGAGAGTGGCATAGGTGGTTGTTAGTTGGACAGGATTAGTGGAATGGAAGTGAGTTTGGATGTATTCACTTGTTCGTTCAACTTTGCTTTGCTCTGTTGCGTTTGTTTCATCCAGCACAATACATTTTTTTTTCCCTGTAACTGCTGACTCCCAGACAGCTGCTACGGCTTCAGCTTCTGCTGCTTCACGGCAGATGGCTAGTGTTTCAATTTCAGTCTCTTTTTAACTTTTTTCTATCCTAGCTTTGGCTTCTTGCTCAGCATATTCGGCGCCAAGACTTGCAGCTGCTGCTTTTTGCTCGTCGTGAAATAAAGCACTGGTTGATGAGGTAGATGAATGAAAGCTGCTTCCACTTCTACTTGATTTATTAGATCTAGTTTCCATCTTGACTTGATGTTCAATGCTAACTTCTCAGTCTTTTCACTATGCTGTCCTCACTGCAGTGTATTAACTGAAGCTATCCAACAAGTTAAACTCTGATGCAATAACCAGGAGTCTGTTCTGTAGTTAACATTTCACTGTTGTTTACTTGAAGATCCAGCATTACATGGCAGAGTGAAAACTGCAACAAAATAAGTTTGACTGTTTTAACATAAAGTTCAGCTTCACATGAAGTCTCATGAAATCTCATTGTAAATACATGTAAATAAAACGGTCTTTTTTAACCTATTTATTACCTTCTCTTTCTACTATAAACTTAACTTAAACTATCAATAATTTAACTTAACAATGCATTTACTTACGACTTTGCTTCTAGCATCGTTCACAGAGAGGAATTATTTAAGTAGAAACCGTTTTCAGCAGATAGGAACTAAATGTGAAGTAACTGATGACAAGGCAGGAAGTGGTAAGGAAAATACAGGAAACGGTATCAAAATAAAAGGTCCTATTCTTTCTGAATGTGTCAATATAAAAGTCTCTATACATATATCGCCCTAATGGCGACACAGGTTCAGTAGTTTAAAGGGTTAAATTGTTTAACAGTGAAATATTGTAGTGAGGACTTTTATTCTGAAACAGTTTTTGGCAGAGGAAGCAGTTGAATAGGGTGTGTAGTCTTAATAGGGCCAGTTTGTATGCTTAAAGCCTGAGAATGGCAGTTGGGACAGGTGGCCCGAACACCTGCCATAGGATTCTAATTGCTTAACGGCTCTATTGTGATGTCATCAGCCCATGTTAAGTCTATGGGGAAATTTTGAACAGTTTTTAATTAATAGTTTAAAAAGTATAAAAGTTACAAAGCTGAAAAATACATAGCACCCATGTCCTAAGCAAGACCTACGTAACATAGTTTGAATGAAGTTTCTACGATAAACGGTTGAAGCTGCATTAAACGCCAAGAAGAAGAAGAAGAATAAGAAGAAGCCTAGGAAGAACAGTACAGTGCATTTTCATGCACTGTAACTAGAAAAGCATTTCCTGAAGGAAATACAGTGCATGAAAATGCAAAAATATGATGTAAAATATCATACAGAGTAAAAACAAACTATATTGGTTGCTAGGTAGATGAGGTTTAATATAGTTGGAATGACTGAACAGTTAAATAGGTGGATAGTTTAAATGGTTAAATTATTTAGGTAGATAGTTGACGATGACTAACAGTTGGAATGGCTCTAATGTTTGCTAACTATTAACGTAACTACTAAAAATGATTAGCTAAGTTACATGGTTAGCATAGTTAGCATGCTAATTAGCATAGTTAACATAACTGCTAAAAATTATTAGCTAAGTTAACATAGTTAGCATGCTACTTATCTAACTTAGCTAATGTTTTCTAGCAGTTTTGCTAAAAATGTTAACCATGCTAACAATGTTAAAATGCTAACTATGCTAACTAGCTACAGTGGGTAGGAGTCATAGTTGATGACAACCCAGACAGCAAACATACACTGGGACGGAACTGGGCCACACCTACCACAACGTCCGGCACGGATCTGCATAATGGACCTGATCCGGCGTCCAAACGCACATCGGTCCAAAATTGGTCTGGATCCGTTTGACGGATCTGGTACCAATAAGGGCTAAGACTGGCCCAGTTCCGTATGGTAGTCTGTGTTACTGACGTGTTCCAGATCTGTTTATCATATGCAATACGGGTCCGCTTATTGTGTGTGGTACGGACCCGTTTATCAGACATCAGCCGGCTTTATTTGACATGTGAAATGTGATTGGTAATTAGGGCTAATTATCCTGAAAAATCTGTTTGCTACACATTTACTAACAGGTTCGTTATAGGTTCACCCAGGCTAAAGTTCGTAACGTTTTCCCAATCCCAACAGCTCAACTGATAAACATAAGCTAGGCTACAAACACAAGGGGGGTAAAAAAACTTTACACATAAGTGTCTTATTATTTTTTTATTCAACAACCTGCCTGTAGAAGTGCCATCCCAGACAAAGTTTAAGTCGTGTTAATTCCACTGTTCCCATCGATATTCAGGCTGTCTTCCTCAGTCATCTCCATGGTCAATCTGAAACAACACAAAATAAACATTAGCCATTTATTCCTTTTTGCAAATAGCCTAAGTCACAATTACACTCGTTTTTTATCATCAGTGATCCTGTTAGCGTTATCACTGTTTTTTCCAAAATAGTTATTGTGATGGCTGTTTTGTTTAAGTTAAGCTAGTTGTTGTTGTCTCTGAATAAACCAACAGAGATAAAAAGCAGATACTACCTTGAAAAGTTGGGCTGTCCTAGTCAACCCCAGGCTGGCAAATCATGTCAAAAGATTGATAGTGAGCAAACCAAAGATCCTTGATTAACATTACTGCTTGGACTTCTGCATGCGTGGCAAGAATATGGGGTTGTTTCATAGCACTGTTAGATCTGACACAAACAACAATTGACTACTTTTACCACTGCTAGGTAATAATAAAAATAATGAAACGAACATATGATCAATATTGAGCCAACTATATCTTCTTTTCCAGCCTTACTGTAGAAATGAAGTGGCCATGGGAACATAGTGCACCCCCATGGTTTCTAAATTTGTGCCATTCCAAAATACCTTTCTTTAGCAGCCAGTTGACAATGAAGTAGGGAAAGGACAGTCAATTTAGCAGAATCAGCACCTTAATTAATATCATTACCACCTGGGTCTGCTGTGAAAAACGGTCCTTCGCTCATATCCGTTATCACAGGTTTGGGCCAAATCAGTGTTTTGTATTTTAAACGCATCTCCTGACTTCCAGTTGAGTTGCGGAAATTGGACCTGGGGCAAATCTGTAAACCGGTGATAAAACAGCATTGCTAGCAAAGCTGAAACCTGTATCAGGAGTAGACCTGGCCCACAGTCAGATACCGTATGTCTGCTACAGGCGGATCTAAAGGCTTTTATGCAGATCATCCGGCCCAAAGGAAATTGCTATCTGGGAAGTGACAGTTACAATGGCTGAACAGTTAAAAAAGTTTAAAGGGTTAAATTGTTTAACAGTGAATTATTGTAGTGGGGACTTTTATTGTGAAACAGTTTTGGGCAGAGGAAACAGTTGAATAGGATGTGTAGTCTTAATTGACCCAGATTGTATGCTTAAAGGTCCAGTATGTAGGAAATAATGGAAAATAAACTGTAACCATTCAGAAAATGATCACCATATGTTGTCAGAGAGTAAGGAAACACGATGAATTGACGTAATGGCTTATTTGAGAACATTACTCTAACCCGTAAAACCCATGAAAAAAATGAGTTACGGGGCGGAATCTCTTGGAATTTTCGTTTATGTTTTGAACGATTCATTCTAGAATAGCGTATTAATAATGGGCTAGCACGTCCTCCTATTTGGGTTGCCAAATTAGCAAAGGCCAACTGTCAACAGCTGTCAGTTGTAGTCATGAACGCCTACGAGAGGCAGGCAAATTTACAAAATTAAAACAAGAAACAAATTAAGTGGACATCGGAGGAGCTTCCTGATATGGTGACGTCTTCGTCAAACGAAGAATATCAAGTCTGACGCAGAGCTGGCCATGTTTCTCCACAACAGGTAGCCTAGGCTAAACTTAATCTGCATCGCTGACTTCAGCTAAATATGTTACGTTGGTTAGAGAGGTATTTTTTGTTTTCATTGTTTCCTTAATGTGTAGCTGGGTCATGGTTGGAGAAACGTTAAAGCAGCTGCAGGTCAACTAACGTTAGCTAAGTCTTCATTACATCTGGCAACCCAGAAGAGGCTCGCGTCTGATAGTCTTGAGAACGTTCACCAGTGTTTTGATTTTGGCCTACAGAATGTTCGGGTAACAATCCTACAAATCGCACCTTTAAAGCCTGAGGCTGCAGGTGGCCTGAACACCTGGGATAGCATTCTAATTGCTTAATGGCCGTATTATGATGTCACAATAGGGCTTATTCGCAAACACCGCTGCGGCCATATTGTTGATATGACATTCCAGTTCTATAGGCTACTCTATGTGACAATCGCCTGTAGCATGTAGATTTGAGTTGAGCAGAGCATAGTAACGGCTTCATCTCGTGAATATAAGTAGATAAACTTATGGACCCATATCTAATAGACCCAATAGCATTAAGTTAAGATCCGTCATTATTGTCAGCTGTAGCAATTACCCCGACATTTATTTATAGCCTAATTGTCTTGTACCTCGGCACACATCGCCGCTGAAGGGGAAGGCTTTCAAGTCGCCTGAGTCAAGGTCGGTGAACTTATATTTGTTCATCGTCATCGTCTAACATTGCCATGATAGCAGAGAATAAAGTTGCATCTCATTGGACTGCAATTGTATCTTGCGTTTGCCTGTTGCTCACAACCTGCACCCAAGGACTTTGCTAAAGTAGTTTAAAGTCCTTTTTGACAATAAAGCCGACTTAACTTGACTTGACTAAAGTGGGTTAGCCAGTGATCGTTCTTGTCTGAACATATTTCTCTACATTTCCAAAATCCAAGTGAACAAAACACTATACAAATCAGAATTATCTACTGATATCTTTCTCCGCTGAGTTTGTTCCTATTATTTGCCACTTGCCATGCATAGCCGACGAGCTGACAGGGGCACACCATCAATAAAAAATATTAGCCTTGGCTACTGTAAAACTTTGGCTAACATTGCCTACCTAGCAATGCTAAATGCAATACGTCCAAAGGTAATCTACGGTAGGCGACTACACCAGGCTACTGCTGATGTCTCCGCATATTGCATAGGGGCAGCTGTCTGCTGTTTGTACTGTCTAAAACGTATTTAACTTAATATAGTATTAATAGCCTAATACAAATATAATAATGGCGATGGATGTGAGGAGTTGGCTGCAAGTTTAGCCTGTTTATCCTATCTAGCCACAAGTCTCTCCTGCGCTGACTCAACTCCTCAGTCATTTTCTTCTCGTTTTCTGACCATACTGTAGCTGTCAACATTGAACATTGAAAATAAGGGAGATTTTCCAGTTTACTCACCCAAAATACAGGGAAATTTCAACATTCGTCTTTCTGTTGCAATCCCTCTGGTGAAAAAACTACTGCACTAACTAAACGAGGTGTGAAGCTACAGTAGGTCTAAACTTTGCTTAAAGTTTGGCGTCAAATGCTCTCTCCCACACTGTTCTGATCACCTTAAGGTCGCCTTCAGTTCAGGCAAGCAAAACGATGCTTTAAAAACATCTTTTCGCTGGAAGGGCAGGGGGTAGCAAAAGGACAACAGTACAGAGACGGACAAGTTCGATGGGGCTATATGTAATGAGAGTAATAAAATATGGGATATTTTACGGGAAAATAACAGGAAGACAGCTGGAAAAAAGTTGACAGGTACAGTGGGTCCCAGTTAAGAATTGACACTTCATTCACCATCAAGGCTGGGTGAAATGTAAGTACAACTGCAGTCGCTTGGGGGCAGCATAGTCTGCTGTGGCGTTCCACGGTCCACGGGCGGAGCATTCGACAGCAAGGGCTGTGATTGGCCAAGTTTTCAAAGTCAAAGTCAAAGTCAGCTTTATTGTCAATTTCTTCACATGTTCCAGACATACAAAGAGATCGAAATTATGTTTCTCACTATCCCACGGTGAAGACAAGACATATTTTACCAATTTTAAGTCCACAGACAATAATAACATTCAAGTAAACAAAAAAGTAAGTAAATAAGTAAATAAGAGGGCACATATAATAATGAAAAAATAAGAGCAGCAAAATTTTGTTGAAATTGTGCATAGACAGTCAATAAAAAAAAAAAAGTTATGTAAGAGCAGCAGAAGTGTTGTGTTTTCAGGACAACAACACCAAGTTGTAAAGTGTGCAAGTGTTCAAGTGTGCAAGTGGAGTAGTGCAGGCGGCCATTGTGGGTCCAATGTCCAGGATGTTATGTAGCTGAGGGTGGAGGGGAGGGAGGGAGAGAGTTCAGCATCCTTACAGCTTGGTGTATGAAGCTGTTGGTGAGTCTGGTAGTCGGGAGGCGCAGGCTTCTGTACCTCTTCCCAGAGGGCAGTAGATCAAACAGATTGTGAGCGGGGTGACTTGCATCACTCACAATTTTGGTCGCCTTTCTAGCGGGTGAGGTGGGTGGTGTAAATGTCCTTCAGGGAGGGGAGTGAAGCACCAATGACCCTTCCAGCTGTGTTCACTATGCTGCGCTGCAGGGCTTTCCTGTTGTATTCAGTGCAGCTTCCGCCCCACACAGCGATACAGCTGGAGAGGATGCTCTCAATGGTGCCTCGGTAGAATGTGGTCATGATGGCTGGTGGAGCACTTGCTCGCCTGAGTTTCACGCAGGAAGTACAGGCGGCGCTGAGCCTCTTAAGCCAGTGATGCAGTGTTGGTGGTCCAGGAGAGGTCTTCACTGATGTGCACCCCAGGAATTTGGTGCTGCTCGCTCTCTCCACCACAGCACCGTCGATGGTCAGTGGCAGGTGTTGGGTGTGACCTCTCCCGAAGTCAACAACAATCTCTTTGGTCTTGCTGGACGCTCAGCAGGAGGTTGTTGTCCCTGCACCACGTGGTCAGATGGTCGACCTCCAACCTGTATTGAGTCTCGCCGCCCTTGGTGATGAGACCCACCAGAGTTGTGTCGTCAGCAAATTTCACTATGTGATTGTTGCTGTAGGTTGCAGTGCAGTCATCGTCAGCAGGGTGAAGAGCAGCGGACTGAGCACGCGAAGCCTTGGGGCCCCCTGTGCTCAGTGTGATGCTGCTTGAGGTATTGTTGCCAACACGCACTACTTGGGGCCTCTGACAGAGGAAGTCCAGTAGCCAGTTGCAGAGGTAGGTACTGAGTCCCAGTTTGTCGAAGTTTGCAGATGAGTTGTTGTGGTATTATGGTGTTGAATGCAGAACTGAAGTCTATAAACAGCAATCTCACATATGAGTCTCTTTTTTTTCAGGTGGGTGAGGGCTGGGTGGAGGGCAGAGCAGATTGCATCCTCTGTAGACCGCTTGGCTCGGTATGCAAACTGGAAGGGGTCCAGGGTGGGGGGGGAGAATGGCTTTGATATGTGACATGACAAGCCGCCAAAGCACTTCATGATGATGGGTGTCAGTGCCACAGGGGCGGTAGTCATTGAAGCAGGATGGAGCAGTTTTCTTGCACAGGTATGATGGTGGCAGCTTTGAAACATGATGGGACGATGGCTTGCTTCAGGGAAGTGTTAAAGATGTCTGTGAAGACATCCTTAAGCTCCCCTGCGCAGTCCTTCAGCGCATACGACCTGGGATGTTGTCTTGACCTGTTGCCTTACGGTGTTGATAGCAGCAAGTGTCCTCTTCACGCTGTCGGCAGAGAGGCACAGGGGCTGCTCATGTAGAGGTGGATGGGTCTTCTGTGGGCAGGTGCTGTTTTGTGCTTCAAAGCGAAGCAAAGAAGGTTCAGGTTGTTGAGCAGAGGGATGTTGCTCTCACAGCTCTGTGGCGCCGGGCTTGTAGTCCGTGAGGGCCTGAATACCCTGCCATAGGCTTTGTGAGTTCCTGCTGTCTTTGAAGTGGGTGGTTATCTTGTGAGTGTATTCCTTTTTGCTTCCTTTGATGCCACGGGACAGGTTGGCTCTCGCTGTTTTCATGCCAGCTTCATCCCCAGCTCTGTAGGCTTTAGTGCGTTTCTCTGTGTTTTTAGCAGCCCCTGCAACATGCTAGTCCACTGTAGCCTATAAGTTCTGTACATAATGTTAAAACATAGTTTTGGATTCAGTGGCAAGATGTCTTGATTGTACAGTGCCTGTCTCTCAGTAATGTTTTAAAATGAGAGCTTCGTCCAGCTGGCAGTAGGCTACTTTGTCGGCAGTCATGAGAAGTTCGCTTGCTAACAGAACATAAATATGCTGCCCAGAAACCAGAAATAGTGAATAGTTCTGATTTGTTTTACTACACTAACGATGTTAAATATAGCCTTTGCCTACAGGCATCTCCTTAACAGTAATGTCAACAACATGACAGCATTCATATGACAAAGGAAAACGAATTTGGTCACTCAAGACTGTGCCACAGCAACCAGTGTAGGCTACAGTCCTACCCAATAGGCCTACTCGAAGCAGATAGCGTTGTCTGACGGTCGAGTGGGTTAATGCGCGTATTTCCAGAACAGTTCTGCAACTTTCAGGCAGTTCTGAGTTCGAATCTAGGCAGGAGCAGAGCCATATAAATGCCTAGGCCTATTGTTATACTTTTTTGAAAGGTGTTGCTCCTGGCAATACTTGTTTATAAGACGTTTAGTGATTAGTTGATAGCTGTTTTTGGGACACGTTAAACATTCTTGATAATGAGCGCATACGGGGAGTAAAACGACTGTTACGCGCTGTTCAGGGGCGGACTGGGACCAAAAATCGGCCCTGGCATAGGCTATTTGGCCCAAGCGGCCCTCAAATCGGTCGGGCACACCTAATTAAATACAAAATCTTTGCATTACCTTTAAATATGCAGATTTTTAACTGTCATGGAGCACTGGAAGTGATGTAGGCCTCATTGGTTATCTCTCTGACTGATCAGAGGTAGGCATGGAGCATATGATCTCCATATTCAAGTAGGCTAACAAGCAATTATTAAAGAAGAGTTTCTGCTTGAATTCAACGTATCATTTCAAATTATTCAATGGGCTACAATTGACAGCAGCACCAAACATTACTGAAGCCTATGTAAAGAGTTAAATTACCCAGATTGTCTTAGACATTAATGTAATTTATACCAGTTATCACTGTAGGACAACTGAAACAACACAAAATAAACAGGGCTGTTGCTGGAAATATTTTATTCCTGTAGGCTATACTACCTACCTACATTGCTGGTACATTTTGGAACAGTACAGCTACATGAACTAATTATCTTTAGTGTCTTCCAGTAGCCTATTGTATAGGTTATATATAGGCTACTGTAGCTTAGTTGGCTTAGTGCATGACGTGACGTTTTGTAACCTACATTTCCATCAGTCTACAGTCTTTTAGCCCTTCCAAGATAGAACCCTTCTCTACTTTGAGAGACCAACTGAACCACCACTCATGCCATCGATGTTGAATTTTGGGCGAATTTTGAAAGTTGCGCTATTTGTTATTATAATCACAGCACGGCCATGTTATCATTAGGCTACCATATCATTACATTATCGGAATTAATAAGTAATCATAATCATCATAGTCAGCATGGCATGTCACAGCCTACCTGCTCCACCACTGAGTTCTTATCATGTAGCCTCAACTAGGCTCGCACTCTCCACCTGCTCACTGTCCCTTGCTCTGTATGCTTGCTTACATTCTCGTTCAAACTCAACAAACTTCAACATGTTGGTGACATATGCTAGCCTACTTGCAATATTGTATTTCTGAAGCTTCTACATTGGTGTTAATTTTGCACAATTGTCACTACCGGCACCCGCCGCAATTTCGTGTAGGCAACTTCGATTAACTTTTGATGCGCTCACAGAATCCTGGCTCTGAGCCAAAATGGGAGGGGTGGGGCCTGACGTGAGCTGTTATTGGATCAGTCCAGTGTCAATATTAAAATGTAACCAATGGGCCGCTGATTGCCCTTCCTTTGGGCCGATCGCTGGCCAAAATGATTTAATTAATGATTTAATAGCCTATTCTATCGGCCCAAAAGGTGCGTCGGCCCACTGGGAAAATGCCCGGTATGCCAGATGGCCAGTCCACCCATGGCTGTTACAACTGTAGGCTACAATGATTGCAATACAAAAATATGCGCGTGTTAGTTTAGTTAGTTTTGTGATGTTTTGCACTTTTGCCTCATGTGTTTTCAGGTTTGAGGGCTTTTTTGGCAAGATTGACCTTGGTTAGACTCTGCATATGTTATTTCTCCGTATGGAAAATAAAGTCAATTTTCGACACACATCTGTTATTAGTTCAATAACAAGTGTTCCTTGTTAAAACATGTGACTAGTGAAACTCAAATGATTTTAGAAATATGTAGCCAATTATTAAACTTTGATTAACGTTTCGATGTTCGTTAGTCAAAAACATCGACACATTGAAACGTTAGTCAAAGTTTAATAATGTTCTGCACCTTTTACTAAAGAATAAAGAAAATTAAGAAGACATCTGAGCTGCACCGGCGTCTTCTCCTCTCTAAAATATCTGTCCTGGCCTGGTTGCACCGGATTGTCGCCAAACGACAGAAGCGCGAGAACCCTCCTTTGTCTACCAAAAAGTGTTACTTTGTGCCCCGCGCTCCCCCACTGCTTGTGAAAGAAAGCGTGGGGGATGTGGGTGTTATAACGGCAACAAGTCATAATGGTAGGCTTTATGGGATGACCAGAGCCCAACACGATTCTATCCCCCACACTTTTTGACAGATTAAAATTAAAGTAAAATATGGAAATAAGCGCTCCCGTAAAGAGTTGGAACCGTATCTACCATAACGCACACACAGAGAGACACAAATAGGTCTGTTGATTTGATTGAACGGTCATCCAGCCAATCACATTAAGTTAGCCAGTGAAGAACCAGAGCCGCTCTGATCAAATTCAAAGTGTGCGTCTTTCAAGGCTGTGCTGCTGCTTGGGTCTGCATTATAACGTCTGCAGTGAGCAGATTTCAGGTTGAATTGAAATGATAATTGTTACCGCATTATGCTAATTTAGTAAACCAAAATTCACTGTCTGACTGACAGTTTTTGTCACAATGTAGAAATGCAGGAAGTCAAAGTGAAAGCAGGGGTGCGCGCACCAAGGCACTTGTTGTTTCTGCAAAAAGACCTTTGGCTACTGTTCTTAGAGCATTATGCTTTTTCTGTCTATGATCTGCAGCTTTTCTCAAACTATGGGCCTCCTCAACAATTAACACAGCCGCGAAATTAAGTTATGCCCGGTGCTTCACACGTCTGATCATTTGCAGCAAGATGGTATGGAACCGCGGACAGGAAAAAACTAGGCTAAAAGTTTCCCCAATCAGAAATACTTATTCATTTGCTGTCATCAACTATATAGAAATAGCCCAGTCAGCACACATACGTCTCCAAGACGTTTGGAAAAGATCTGAACAGCTTAATTACATCGCGTTCCATTTAGAACGTCTTATTTTGATCTTAACGGCGGCATCAAGACACATTTGAGTTCTAGGCCTACATCTGAGAACTAAGATTTCCAGCATGTAGAACTCAAATAGAACGCTTATGAGCGCTCATGCAATGTGTGCGTCCCTGCAGCAAGTGAAACTGGAGGTAACGTGGGCTAGAATAGTTTAAACAACAACGTGGCTTTCTGTAACTATCAATGGAAAAAGCATAGAAACGGCTAATCATAATCTTTAAATTTACAATAAGCTGCAACACAATTTATTTATATTCCCTTTGCATATGTTTGGGTAGACTTCAAACGGACCCCCAAACCCCCCCTCCCACATATACAACAATAAGTGGGGGGCCCTTAATACATCTGGGCCCAGGGGCCCGAAATTTCATAATCCGCCCATGCTCCCAAACTGCATTAAAATGGTGTGTTTAGCAATCAGAATTTCTATTTTTTTTTTTTTCGGGGAGAATCTCCCGGACATCAATATAGTCCGCACCCCTCTCAGAAAATACTTACAATGTCCCTGTAGGGAGTTATTTATAATTGATTGTTTCATTTTCTTATCCCACAGCCCCCACACTTTTAAAAAGCTTGATACGCCTCTGCCAGAGCCGTCTTCGCTGTGCTATTCAGAAAGCATCTTCTATTGTCTTTCCAGGCGCACACAGCTCGTTACCATATAGCCTATCGAGTGCCTTAACAGATAGGCTCTGCTCTTGGGTTTGGCCTCACAGCGAACTCAACCCTCTTGTTGCTTGCAGTTTGTTAAATAAAGCAATGCAGATTACATTATTTATTTCTGATTAATTGCGTCTTTTGATGTCTTTTGCAACATCTGCTTGTTAGGCTGGGCTACTGTCAATGTCCTGTACACGTAAATGTTCAACAATTGCTGGTGTAGGCCTACAGGCTATAATCAATTAGGGACTGTTCGTTATTTATTTAAGGGGCTACCGGAGGAGTTTTGGGAGCATTAGTCAAATAAGACGTGACCCTCCCTCGCCAGCAAGAAATGTTTCTATGACCCTCCAAAGTGATTGAGAAAAAACGCATGACCCTCCCCAGTCCCAACAATTTATTGATGCCTTCTGTAGGCTACTGGGTCAATTTGGGAGCTTGCATACAACACCTTCCTTGAAATGCCTTGGGTTTATAGCGTATTTTAACTTTTTCCTCGCTGTCTTAGGAGGAGCTGCAGGGCCGTCGGAAGGGGGTGCGAGGCCCTGTGCGAACTTGATAGATAGTGCAATGCCCTGTGCGAACTTGACAAATGCATGAACTTACGTGCATGAAATCATGCGATAGCTTACTTTACACATAGCCAAGGCTACCGTCGGTGCATTTTAGTAGCCTAGTCATTGACAATAAAGCTGACTTTGACTTTGACTTTGACTTAGTCTAATAAGCTACACCAGCTTGTCTTTAAGAGGGGAAATTGTATAGCCTATAACATTAGCTGAGTCACATATTTGGCCATATGGTGTTTATCATAGGCTACATCACGAAACCAAATAGTGTAACAAAGGCGAACAATTTTACAGGGGAAATTAATTGGGCATGAATCATTGTGCTGAACGGTATTTGTCAATGAGCAGAAACACACACGACATTCAAACTGTTGAAAAGATGTGCACTATGGAAACTGGTCTGTAGGCTAACATTGGACAAATAAATGACACTGACCATATCCTTACTCTGAAAAAAACATTTTCTTGCTTTGCCGCAAACTCAGCAATGAAATCATAGGCCATTTTGCAGGTAGCATAACGTAGCTTTTTCAATTTATAGAAGGGAGAGCCCAGTCTCTCCTGTGACATTGAGGTGTGCAAATAGTTTTTAATAGCCTGTTCAACTGGGCCTGTTCAAAAGCTTCACCCGATGCCAGTCACTGATCGCAATTTCAAATTTCGGGAAGCTTCGTTCAATCTTTTTAAGTCCTAGGCCTATTTTTTTACAGATTGGGGCATGTTGAATTTTGTCCAAAAATCCAATATGGCCACCATTTTCAAAAATGGCACATTTTTACACACTTTTTGCTATGCTATGGAGACATTTCCTCTAAAAACAGTGTCATTTTAGCAAAAAACTGTCCTTACATATTTACAGAGGTTAACTGATGATTTTTAAAACCCTAAGTATTTTTCTAACAATTTTAAATCATTAAAAAATTATAATTTTGTCAGATATTTGTCAAATATCAGAAATCAAATTTCCCTCAAACATAAACCTCTTACAGGTTTAATACAGTTCAAATAAATTGGGTATCTTAACTTAAACAGATTAAAACATATGGCATTTAGACATTTTCTCAAAAAACTCAATATAAATTCAATAATATCCCCAAAATAGTGAATTTTTGGGCCTACACTTTTGGCTAAGCTAGAGGTTTTTTTTTTCCTATTAAAAACATTTTGACAAATGTTAATTGATATAAGAAACAAGATAGTATTTTTTATAATTCCATCACCTTTATGGAACTATTATCACTCGGCTAGATATATTGTTACTATTACTATATTAATAATAGTAATACTTAGAGCTACTGAGAGAAAATGACGTAAATCCAGAAATGGAAATTATCTTAGTAACTACCAGTCTTTGCTATCATCTTTTTCATTCACTGTTACACTTGCAAAAAAAGACATTCTATCAGAGCAAGATTGAGAGCGCAACTGACAGTAGAAAACTTTTTTACATTTTCAAGTCTCTTCTCAATCCTCCACCACTGCCATCAGCTACTTCACTGTCAGCAGATGCAACATTTTCACTGAAAATTGCTTAACCCTTGTGTTGTTGTTGTGTTCGTTTTATGTTTACTAATGACCTCCAGTGGCGCTGGCAGGCGTAATCCTGTACGCACTGTGTGTACAATTTTTTCACAGCTTTATTTGTGAAATTATTCAATATTAGCCTACAACAATAAAAAAAAAAAACGTATGTGACAACTAGCCTATATGTATTGACTCATGTGCCATCTGAATATTGGTATTATTCCGAATAAAACCAGAATATGTTGATATTCAGCCACATTTGTATTACATCAATCTATGCTATGCCACAAGTTGTACGGAACAGGATCTGGCCATGTTTTCATGTGTGCCCTATCTCTGTCATACACAGGTACATCGTGGAATTAAGGGAGTGGTGAAAGATGTAAAGGGAAGGGGCGTTACCAATGCAATCATTTCTGTGGAAGGCATAAACCATGACATTCGTACAGGTAAGAAATCTGACAACAACAACAAAACATATGCACTGATCCACAAAAAAATTTTTCCAAAAATAGCACATATCATTCACATTGGCAAGTCAATGTGCTTTACATGAATTAGAGCACTTTTTTAAAGTAAATAAAAAAGTAAAGTACATACAACAGAATAATTTAAAGTGTAGAGTGTACTCATGTAAACGGAGTATAGTAGTATTTGTATGTGAGTATATGGATGTTTGTGAGATTATGATAGCGTGTATATGACATTATGATAGTGTGTATGTAAGGTTATGATAGTGTTTGTGTATGACCAAGTATGAATTATTTCCTGAGCGGCCCCTCATAAATTATATCAAGCACTAATACATACTATTATTATAATACATCTAGCACTTTTTTCTCTTACAGCTGCAGATGGTGACTACTGGCGGGTGTTAAATCCTGGAGAGTACAAAGTGACGGTCAGAGCAGATGGATACACCCCGACCAGTAAAATGTGTGAGGTGGGCTATGAGATCGGAGCGACCCGCTGTGACTTTGTTATCAGTCGCACCAACTTGTCACGTATAAAGGAAATCATGGAGAGGTTTGGGAAACATCCAATCAGCCTACCAGTAAGGCAGCTCCAGAGACGACCCCAACAACGATGGTTGGAATATAGGTTTCGGAGAAGAGAGTAGAGGTTAATATAAGAAGAAACAAAAAGAGAAAATGGATGACATTTCCGTGGGAAAAAAATCCTCTTCAAAGCTTCATTTTACTGATAAAAATCAATTGTGCTCAAATGTTGCTGCAAACATACATGTACAGTATGTATACATGTCCTTTTTGTATCCAAGCAAGTTGAAAGTTGCAATTCAGGAATACACTTCCATTTCTGTTTGTGCATTATGGAAGCATTAAAGTGTCTTTGCCTAAAGTGACTTTGTTTCTGTCAGATTAAAAAACACAGGAGCCTCATTGTCATGTGATTCAGAAAAATTACAATGTACAAAACATAAAATTATAAATAACACCACGCTGCCCCACATCCACCCCTCCCTGCGGATCCAATTTTAACGTTATAATTAAACTGATTTCCAGATCATCCTTCTGTGCTTGAGTCAACTCATCCCCTGAACTCAGTCCTACACTACCTGTCTAGGTCTGAGCCTCCACTCTTACTGTACAAATGTTCTCCGTAGATATTTTCTGTTTTTCTGAAGAACCACCAGGAACACTTGCCATAGTCACTGTCTCAGGTAAAGGTAAGGGCCTGCGTGGCAACGCAGCCGCATTGATGTGTAATTTGCCAGGCCAGGTGTATAATTTTATAGTGAAACGCTGCCAGCTGCTCCACCCACGAGTCAATTGCCCTTCAAGGCCCTGAAATTATGTAGCAATCTTAGTGAGCCATGGTCAGTACATAAAATAAATTCTTTACCCAATGGATAATGTTTAAAATATTTAGTAAAAGACATCCTGCTCAACAATTCCTTTTTTGTGGCTGCATATTTTCTCTCATCTTTAGTTAGTGCTCTACTGGCATATGCCACTACCCTCTCCATACCCCCATCCCCTTCCTGCGACAACACTGCCCCGATACCAAAATCATTTGCGTCTGTATCCAAAGGGTTTCTGGGGATCTGGATACGCTAAGACTGGCGTTGTAATCTTTGTAACAATCAATTAATTGCCGAAAAGCCTCTTCACATGAATGGTCCCACTTGTACTTTCTTCCCTTTTCAGTAAACTGTTGAAGTGGTCCAAACCAAACCAAGAAAACTTTTCATTTTTGTTTGAGTTTTTGGAACCAGCCAGCTCCTCACAGCCTCCACTTTCGAGGGGTCCGCCATAATCCCCTGGGCTGAAATAATGTGTCCCAGATAGCGTACCTCTGTCGCAAACAGATTACATTTACCAGGCTTCACCTTTAAATTAACTCAAATAACCCCTGTCTAGTAATAAACGCTGTCTTAGGCTTATCGCAAGGGTCAACCTCGACCTGCCAGTAGCCACTGGCAAGGTCGAGGGTGGAGAACCATTGCGCATTTGCCAGGCTGTCCAAGGCATCATCGATTCTCGGCAGAGGGTAAGCATCTTTCACTGTGACTTTGTTAGACATTCGACATTTTCTTCTATAGTTAAGTCGGTATACATAGTGCCCACCTTTAGACCTTCCTTCAAAATACAAGGCTCCTCAGTCACATTTATAACCCTCACTGGTACCCTCCCCTGCTGAGCTCTACAAACCACCCGCTCCCCCATCAAATCACAGTGGGAGGACAGGGAAGACGGCTCCAGCAGTCCCTCCACCGCCCCTGAAATAATTGCTTCAGAGCGTGGTCGCACCACAGTATGAGTCTGTACAGTCACTAATTTTATTGACTAGCCTCATTCAAAGATATCAGTGGCAATTTCTTTCCCATCAAACAGCAACATTTATTAGCCATATTAACTACAGCCCCATATTTTGACAGGACATCAATCCCAAGCAAGTCAGTCGACACATCAGCCACTAAAAACTCCACGACCAAAGCCAATGAGTCAAATTGACAAATAGTTTGCCACCTCCCCACTACACACATATCACTCCCATTTGCGGCTGAGGCTGCCCCCTGATACCCTGTTAACTCCCCCATCCCCTTTGTTATCTGTAACCACCTGTGCTTAGGGATAATAGAGGCTTGTGCCCCAGTATCTACCAAAACATGCAATAAAAACCCACCTATTTTTGCATTGAGGTAGATCTGGATGATTGTAGGCCATTCATAAAAACAGACACAGATACACGATAGTCAAGTTAATTAAAAGGGAGACTTCCCTGCTCCCCGAGACCCTCCCCTGGGGCCTGATGGCAATGGTGGCCAGTAGCTGTAAAGTTCCATTATGTAAATTCCAGCATGTGAGTTCCAGTCTGTAATTTCCATTATGTAAGTTCTAGGGAGTTCGGGGGCTCAAGGGTCCAGTAGTCCAAAACATGCCTGCCAGTCGCGGCGTTGATCTAGATCAGTGGTCCCCAAACTACGGCCCGCCAACTCATTTTGGGTGGCCCCCCAAAACATGTCCGTGGTATATAGCATCTGGCCCGCACGGGAGTACGACATCGTCAAACTATAACCTCCGTAATTTCCCCATTCATTCTCTATGGCGAGTCCTAACAGTACACATGTAATACTCTTTTTGTCTAAGGCCTACAACATAATACAAACCAATAGTGAAATGTAAGCGTAATGTGTCTTTTTTAATTTTTGCTACTTTATTGGCTCATGTTGATAAACAAACTCCGCTAAACGCACTGAAAGAAAATGTCATGTTAACATAGTCCGTTGCATCTAACCGGCTGATGTCCAATGATGATGATGACGGCGCTCAGCTGTGTCGGAGGATGTAAGATTACTGGCAGTCTGGGGAGCACTGAAAGTACAGTTTGGCGATCCTGCAGATCAGCAGCTCGGTGGACTTTGACAGCGACAGTTTGTTGTTTTGTGAGTTCTTCGACGTTAGTTAGGCTACTCAATCCAGAGTGCAGCAGGCTGCTAGCATGGCAGCTCGCAGGTCAACAGCAGTTCCTTGGTCGCGGAAGCGGCAGATCTCTCGCAATGTAGGCTAGCTGTCCTGAGAAATATTTTCAAGCAGACGGTGAATTGCAGCGCCGTTCACAGATGTCAGAGGACCAGGGCAAAAACTAGCCCAATTGGACTAACGTTAACGTTAGGCATCAACCTGCGATTCTTCCTCACTGCTCCTGTGAGACGTACAAAAAGCACACAAAGCAAAGAAACAAAGAGTAAATATTAGATAGCCGCTAGTGCTACTAGCGGCTAGCTACAGACAAAGTGGGTAGCGCTAACATGGCTACGAATTTGCAGCGAACACACAATGGACACGATATTCAGCGATTTTGGTGAATAATAAGCAAAGCTCACCAATTTAGCCTTTAAGCTCATGTTCACATTGTTGTGGATGCATGTTTAAAAGAACCTAGCTGCTAGACTACAAGCTAACCTTAGCTACTACCCAGCTTGTCTGGCACGTTTCAGGGCCGTTTCAGGTTGTCAGAATTTCAGAGTAAACTAAGTTTGTAAACTTTCATGTTTAATACAGGCCTAAATATTTAGCAGACTAAGATGACATCAACACCAGTTTACATTTAAAATGATACTTGTATTATGTACTTACCAATAATCACAAAGACGGTGCAGCCTGTAGTCTTCCACTCTGCATAATCACATAACATAGAGTTGCAGGTTTATGTGGGGGGAAAGTGTTCCGTTAGTTGTGGCGCGTCAGGTCTGCGCAGCTCCTGCGGATCCGGCCTACACCCGCCGGGCGGACTCAATTCAGTTGCGGCGCGTCTGGTCTGCGAAGCTGCCCCGGATAGGCGCCGCACCCGCTGGATGGACTGTCACAGTCAGAAGCTACAGACAAGTCTGGCGCAAAGTTGGTGCAGATCTGCATAGTGAGTTCGACTGCTGCACGAATCTGCTGATTCAAAAACGGATCTGGCATAGATGTAAATGCTGTCTGGGAAGATGCGAGACATGACGCAGAATATATGCGGCCGCTGCCTGTCACAGCTGCTTTTTGTTTACAAAGTGTAGCCTATGCATTATGTAGGCTAAAGAAGAGAAATCTATTGTGCGTAGGCTAATACTTGGAGTAGGCTAGTCACGTAAGTGCGCACTTGAAATTGACCTACAGTATTTGTATGTGTGCTTCGAATAAACACATTTATCTGTTTTCAATGTTATGTACCAGAATTACTTGGCTATAGAACCCCAAATCTGGTTTGTGTTGGAGAGAGAGAGCATGCACAAACTTTATGGTAGGCTACTAGCCAATTCAGCAGGCTAACTCAAGACTTCAAGGCCATCATACAACGTTTTTAAGCAACAAACAAAATACTAACATAACAGTGAAGTTGTTCGTTTTTTCATGAAAAAATGGTCCTTCGGCTCATAGTAGAACAACCGGCTAAATTCGGACTTCCATATGACCGGTTATGTCGTTCAGATATACGGCTCCACCGTTTAACATCGGCAGAACCGGTCTTACACGTATGTCTGGAAGCGCTTATAGTGAGCTGGCCCTCGGAAGAAAAAGTTTGGGGACCACTGGTCTAGATTTTAACTAGGGCCTATACTAACCCAGATAGCAATTTCCTTTGGGCCGGATCCGCATAAAAGCCTTTAGATCCGCCTGTAGTGGACATACGGTATCTGACTGTGGGCCAGATCTGCTCCTGATAGAGGTTTCAGCTCTGCTAGTAATGCTGTTTTATCACCGGTTTACAGATTTGTCCCAGGTCCGATTTCCGCAACTCAACTGGAAGTCAGGAAATGCGTTTAAAATACAAAACACTGATTTGGCCCAAACCTGTGATACGGATATGAACCGAAGGACCATTTTTTCACAGCAGACCCTGGTGGTAATGATATTAATTAAAGGGAAACTTGGCAGGATTTCCCCCTCTGCTGGAGAAATTGCACATTATGCTATTTCAAACTGTGTGAAAAGGTACTGATAAAGC